>NC_090248.1:61758111-61968111 GCF_037325665.1 Littorina saxatilis | reverse complement strand
ATCAGGACTCTTTCTTCACTGTGTTGGTGTGTGTGTGTTTCACTGTACCATCAGGACTCTTTCTTCACTGTGTTGGTGTGTGTGTGTTTCACTGTACCATCAGGACTCTTTCTTCACTGTGTTGGTGTGTATGTGTTTCACTGTACCATCAGGACTCTTTCTTCACTGTGTTGGTGTGTATGTGTTTCACTGTACCATCAGGACTCTTTCTTCACTGTGTTGGTGTGTGTGTGTTTCACTGGACCATCAGGACTCTTTCTTCACTGTGTTGGTGTGTATGTGTTTCAGGCCAGTTGATAGCGCACGTGAGCTGGCAGTGTCCTCAGACCAACGAGGACGTGCACCTGTCGGGCTTCAAGGTGCTGGTGGACGGCAAGCAGTACGGCACTAGTATGCACTCAGGTGTCAGGACAGTGCGTCTACAGGTATGTGTGTGTGTGTGTGTGTGTATGTGTGTGTGTGTGTGTGTGTGTGTGTGTGTGTGTGTGTGTGTGTGTGTGTGTGTGTAATTTTCTTTGTTTGCTTATTATCCCTTTTTTTTTTTAAGGGGGAGGGGAGGAAAGGGAAGAGAGGAACAGTTTTAGTGGGAGGGATTTTCTTCCCAGAATCAAATTCGTGCAGGCTCTCCTCGGTGTCCGAACACTCCCATGTGCATGCATGTTCACTATTAAAGATCATAAGTTCACAGTGAAAGTCTGAGGGCTTGGAAACATGGAAACAGACATGCAGGGAAAAAAAAAAGGATTAGCACTGAGCATGGTGGCATTGTGGATATATGTTTGTGTGTGTGTGTGGACCATATCAATCAGCATGTCTTGATGTGCGTGATGTGCTGTGTGTTGTAGCTGAGCCTGGATGAGCCGAGCTACGCACTGAGCATGGTGGCACTGAGCGACAAGCCGCAGGGCAGCAGTGTGGAGTCGAGCATTGTGGATCTGCTCACCGGTCCCTTCAAGCCCTTCGCTTACTACTGCTACCACAACATCCACGCCAAGGGCGCCAAGTACGTCTTGCACGCATGCATGCACCATCATACGCACATGTGCATGCACACACACACACGCACGCACGCACGCACGCACGCACGCATGCACACACGCACGCACGCACACACACACACACACACACACACACACACACACACACACACGCACACATGCACGTACACACACATGCATGTGCATATGCACATACATACACACACATTTAAGTTATACCGTTGATATAAATACAGGTTATAAGAGAAGGTATTGTTTTAAACCTTTATCATCATCATTTCTCTTTTTCTTTTTCTCTCTCTCTCTCTGTCTTCCCCCAGTCTTCTCTCTCTCACACCCCTCTCTCTCTCTCTCTCTCTCTCTCTCTCTCTCTCTCTCTCTCTCTCTCTCTCGATCGATCTCTCTCTCTCTCTCTCTCTCTCTCTCTCTCTCTCTCTCTCTCTCTCTCTCTCTCTCTCTCTCTCTCAGGAGTGTGACACTGTGTTATATCTCACCTCGCTACAGATGGCCGACCCAGGGTTGCTGCAAGTACCAGGATGCTCTGACCTACGAGCGGCAGGTGGGCAAGAAGCTGGCCAATCAGGGCATGCTGGGCAAACACGTGCCGCCCCCTGCCTGCAGTCTGCTTGACATCTTCGGCGGTGACTACAAACCGCTCATGACCAACCACCGACCGCAGTGCGCTACGGTTCTCTTCTTCTGGACTCCTTGGTCAGTGTGTGTGTGTGTGGGGGGGGGGTTGTTGTGTGTGTGTGTGTGTACAAGTCTGTGTGCATGATTAGGCCAAAAAAAAAAAAAGGTCTGTTTACGGTAACATAGGCCCAAAAAATAGGGTCGGTAGGTCGGGATTTTTTTTCTCCTCCCAAAAAACCATATTTTTACGTTATTTTGCAAAAAAACCAAAAGATTTTTATTTTTTTATTTTTTATTTATTTTTTTTCCCAAATGCCAAAAAAAAGTCTAAGGTCGCGCGAAAAAAATAGGGTCGGTCGGGTTACCGTTTTTTGGCCTTATATATAGAGTGGAGCCCCTCTTTTAAGAGCTCCGAAATTGTGAGGAAATGTAAGGTCTCATGCAGGAGAGAGTCTTAAAATGGGGGTACCTTTACACAGGTTATCAACAGAAAGGCTGAGAAAACAGGGTCTTAAAAGGAAGGGAGTCTTAAAGTGGGCGTTCCACTGTATATATGTGTGTCCGCGTGTGTGTACACATGCATGTGTGTCTGCATGTATATCTGTGTTTTGAGGTCAGTGTGTATGGTAACGACAAAGAAATGGGCATGTTGATGTGTGATGATGTACATGCAGTCAGAAGCTCTAGCTCGTGTCGTGGCCAAGCGATGGGTGAGTATAGAGGGGGTGATAGAGAGATGGAACTTGTCGGGGGATTGAGGGGGAAGACCGTGAGTCAACCAGCTCAAAACACACGCTCTCATATAGCACAGAATGAGCACTGCTTCTACAACATATTACACAAGACATATACAGTGGAACCCCCTTTTAAGACCCCAAGATTAAGACTCCCTCCCGTTTAAGACCCTGTTTTCTCAGACTTTCTGTTCATAACCTCTGTAGATTTACCTCCATTTTAAGACTCCCTCCTTTTTAAGACCCTGTTTTCTCAGACTTTCTGTTCATAACCTCTGTAGATTTACCTCCACTTTAAGACTCCCTCCTTTTTAAGACCTGATTTTCTCAGATTGTTGGAGGTCTTAAAAGGGGGGTTCCACTGTACCTATTGAAGGTACCATAAAGCCGCCTTTGGAGACCAGATGGGAAAAGTACAACTGATGTGTATCGATCTGTGTGCAGGTGTCTGTCATCTCAGAAAATGATGGACCACTACATCCGTTTCGCCCGCGAGGCTTCTAAGGAGGTGAGTGTTGGTAGTGTTTTCCTCATTTGTGTGTGAAATAAACATTTACACTGTGAGTGCCCTAAAGTTTCATGGATAGAAACAAATTGGTTGCAATGTGGATACATGTGTGTGTGTGTTTTTTTTTCTTCATTATGTGTGTGTGTGTCTGTCTGTGTGGACACTCAGATTTGAAGCCTGAATCTATTCAGAATGTGTGGTGTTTTTTAGAGCAAGTCAAATTATGAGCTGGATTGCTGTATGGTTTTATCTAAACTGATTCTACAAATTTCCATAGCTTGAAGATCATCATCGACTATTACTTTGTGTCACTCAGCGCAGTTCAACTTTATAGCGGTGTCATGTCCGGTGTTTTGTGTGTGCAGTTCAACTTTACAGCGTTGTTGTATCTTATTTTGTGTGTGCAGTTCAACTTTCTAGCGGTGTCATATGGCATGTTTTGTGTGTGCAGTTCAACTTTTTAGCATGGTCATATGGCATGTTTTGTGTGTGCAGTTCAACTTTATAGCGGTGTCGTGTGGCGTGTCAGGTGTTTCTAGTGACGAGCGACAGAAGCTTGTCCACACGCTGACGTCGGGCGGGTGGCGGGAGGATGGTGTCATGTGGCACTGCACCAGCGAGTGCGCCTCCAACACCTACCGCACGCTCAGCACCATCAACCAGACCACCTCCAGTCAGTAGTCTGTGTGTGTGTGTGTAGGGGGAGAGGGGGGATAATGGGGGGGGAGTGTGGGGGGGGGAGTGGGGGTGGAAGTACAGGGAGGATGTGTGAGTGTGTTTCTGTCTACTGCACTCTTTGCACAATCAACCAGACCACCTCCAGTCAGTAGTCTGTGTGTGTGTGTAGGGGGAGAGGGGGGATAATGGGGGGGTGTGGGGGGGGAGTGGGAGTGGAAGTACAGGGAGGATGTGTGAGTGTGTTTCTGTCTACTGCACTCTTTGTACAATCAACCAGACCACCTCCAGTCAGTAGTCTGTGTGTGTGGAGGGGGAGAGGGGGGGGAGTGTGGGGGGGGGAGTGGGGGTGGAAGTACAGGGAGGATGTGTGAGTGTGTTTCTGTCTACTGCACTCTGCACAATCAACCAGACCACCTCCAGTCAGTAGTCTGTGTGTGTGTGTGGAGGGGGAGAGGGGGGATAATGGGGGGGGGAGTGGGGGTGGAAGTACAGGGAGGACGTGTGAGTGTGTTTCTGTCTACTGCACTCTTTGCACAATCAACCAGACCACCTCCAGTCAGTAGTCTGTGTGTGTGGGTAGGGGGAGAGGGGATAGTGGGGGGGGGGAGTGGGGGTGGAAGTACAGGGAGGATGTGTGAGTGTGTTTCTGTCTACGGCACTCATTGCACAATCAACTAGACCACCTCCAGTCAGTAGTCTGTGTGTGTGTGTAGGGGGAGAGGGGGGATAATGGGGGGGGGGAGTGTGGGGGGGAGTGGGGGTGGAAGTACAGGGAGGATGTGTGAGTGTGTTTCTGTCTACTGCACTCTTTGCACAATCAACCAGACCACCTCCAGTCAGTAGTCTGTGTGTGTGGGTAGGGGGAGAGGGGGGATAGTGGGGGGGGGGGGGGGTGGGGGTGGAAGTGCAGGGAGGATGTGTGAGTGTGTTTCTGTCTACGGCACTCTTTGCACAATCAACCAGACCACCTCCAGTCAGTAGTCTGTGTGTGTGTGTAGGGGGAGAGGGGGGATAATGGGGGGGGGGAGTGTGGGGGGGGAGTGGGGGTGGAAGTACAGGGAGGATGTGTGAGTGTGTTTCTGTCTACTGCACTCTTTGCACAATCAACCAGACCACCTCCAGTCAGTAGTCTGTGTGTGTGGGAAGGGTGGGAGGGAATAAAGGGGGTGGGTTGGGAGTGAGAGGGAGGACGTGTGAGTGTGTTTCTGTCTACCGCACTCTTTGCAGAATCAACCACACCACCTCCAGTCAGTTCTGTGTGTGTGGGTGGGGGGGGAAGTGAGAGGGAGGATGAGCATGTGTGTTTCTGTCTACCGCACACTCAAAACCATCAACCAGACCTCCAGTCAGTAGTCTGTGTGTGGGGGTAGGGGGAGGATGGGATAAAGGGGGTGGAGACACTGAGAGGGAGGATGTGTGTGTGTGTTTCTGTCGACCGTACTCTTTGCACCACTAGCCACACCACCTCCAGTCTGTATTCTGTGCATGTGTGTGTATGTTTATTTGTTGGGGTAAGGAGGGTGGCATATGTGTGTGTGCTGGGGGAATGTTTATGTGTTGGGGGAAGGAGGGTGTGTGTGTGTAAGGGTGAAGGGAGAGAGAGGAGTACACACTGGCCCAGTTGGCATTATTTTGTGCAAGTCCCGTCCTCATCCTGTTGCAGTGCATCTCATCTCTTTTCTCCTTGTTATTAACAGTGCTATGTGTCATGTAGTGAATGTGAACTGACTGCTTTGTAATGGTCTGGTGTGCAGGTCTGCGTATAGAACCGGACCTGGTCAGTGAGAAGTACATGGACCTGACGGAGCTCCTGGGTATCGCTGGGGTACCCACCTTCCTCGTCATCCACCCTGAAGGTTCTGTCTCTCTCTGTGTCTCCCCCCAGTCTTCTCTCTCTCACACCCCTCTCTCTCTCTCTCTCTCTCTCTCTCTCTCTCTCTCTCTCTCTCTCTCTCTCAACTGGTTTTTTGGCTCACGTAAGTGTAGCCTATGCGATCGTAACTTTGTCTGTCTGTGCGTGCGTATGTGCGTGCGTGCGTGTGTATGTCTGTGGTAGAAACTCTAACATTTGAAGACGTCACATTACATTGACGTCACATTATGACGTAAGAGGGTTAGACGTCACGCGAAGGAAGTACTGAAAGTCTCGGTCATTATTATTTTGAGCGGGCCGAGACTGACTAGTTGGCAGTCGTGTCCCTGTAAGTAGGCTACATGCAGACAGACAGATCTAGATCTAGTGTCTCGCTTTCTTGCACAGTTTCACCTATGCTCTTTCTGTGTGTGTGTGTGTGTGTGTGTGTGTGTGTGTGTGTGTGTGACGGAGTGATTGAGTTTGTGTTACTGTTTGTCGATTTCTTACGTGAGCCTTGATGGCTTCGCCTCTTGTTTGTTTTTGTTTTTTTTTTTTTTTTTTGGGGGGGGGGGGGGGGGGCAGCTACAGGGACAGGGTGGGGGTGGAGGCTTGTTGTAGAAAAAAAAAGTTGGCAGGCTTAAAAGTCCATTGGAATGATGTCAGAGTGTAATCTTACATTGTTCTCTTGTTTATTTTTAACAACTGAAAGACATGTATTACAGCTGCTGCAAAAACTGCCTGAACAACTTCTTCTGAATACAGGAGACAGTCAATAGCACTTGCCTATGGGGGAAGTTGCAGTTATGAAAATAACCATCGACCAGAGGCTGTGTGGGTGTGTGTGTGTGCGTGTGTGTGTGTGTATGCTTTGTTGCCCATGGCATTACTAAGGGGGTGTTTTCTTTGTTTGTTGCAGGTTACATAGCCTGGCACGGCCGCTACAGTTCTTATGATTACGCTGCGTTTTCGGCATTCATGCGTCACACGAACAGCGAAGTGATAAGACACCCATGTCCTGTCTTCAACTGTGACTGCTGCAAGAACGACATGACTATTGACCAGGAGGCTATAAGTATGTGTGTGTGTGTTGGTGTTGATGTGTGTGTGTGTTGGTGTGTGTGTGTTGATGTGTGTGTGTGTTGGTGCGTGTGTTGGTGTGTGTGTATGTTTGTGTGTGTGTGTGTCTGTGAGTGTGTGTGTGTGTGTTTGGTGTGTATGTTTGTGTGTGTGTGTGTGTTTGTTTGTGACTGAGTGTTTGTGAGTGTGTGTGTGTGAATGTTCTTGTGTTGAAAAGAATGATATAGGAGAGTCAGGGACTTTGGTAACCTTTCACATCCTCGCATGTTTCTGATCTTTATACATTTTGTAGCTGTGAGAGGGGGGTGTCTTAAAAAGGACGTTCCACTGTAAGCATGTGTTGTTGTTGTGTCCAGCCATGATGCTACCGGAGAAGCTGCAGAGCACGACGCAGGCTCTAGCCATCAAGACGTCGCAGAACAACAGTGAGACCAACATGGGGAGCGCCACCGCCTCGCGCTCCGACCTCAAGTACGCTGCCATCAACGGCTACACGGAGAATGCCACCGGCTCTGACCGCGTCTTCATGGTACGCAACGGCAGTCGCAAGGGCAGCCCAAAGCGCCGCAAGAAGCTGAGTATCAACCAGCGGCCGTACTCTGCGTCTGCCGCCCACGTGCTGCAGGGCAGTCCCTACCTGGCCAAAGTTGTGCGCCCTTCTTCCCCGACCAGGGCTCGCAACCGACCCGTCAGCGCTAAACTGGTCCATTATATGTAGATCTGCAACCTGTGAACCAACCAGTCAGCGCTAAACTGGTCCATTATATGTAGATCTGCAACCTGTCAACCGACCCGTCAGCGCTAAACTGGTCCATTATATGTAGATCTGCAACCTGTGAACTAACCAGTCAGCGCTAAACTGGTCCATTATATGTAGATCTGCAACCTGTCAACCGACTTGTCAGCGCTAAACTGGTCCATTATATGTAGATCTGCAGCCTGTGAACCAACCAGCCAGCGCTAAACTGGTCCATTATATGTAGATCTGCAACCTGTCAACCGACCCGTCAGTGCTAAACTGGTCCATTAAATGTAGATCTGCAACCTGTGAATGTGAATGACAGCGAAACTCACATGAGATGAACTATGACTGCATGTGACTGTGAATCTGATGTTTTGTCGACCTCTTTGGGGTGAACGTGGTAAACACGGCTAATGGGTTCTGGTGTCCAGTGCCACAGAGAAGAAGACTGTCCACCACCTGACAGAGAAAAAGACTGTCCCGTTTGTTACATTTAAAAAGACCGTCCCATTTGTTACATTTTAAAGTCATTCTGCTTTCAGCATTTCCGTCCATCTTCCCTGTGACCCAGCCTACCCACAAAACCTCTTCTTACTTCCTGTCGAGTCAAATGCTCTTTTTGTTGTCCACACAACTGTCCTTCCACCTGCTTCAATGATTTGAGTTTTGTACGGTCCTGTCAGGAAGTTGTATTATTTGTGTGATAAGCATTATTACTGCGTTACATTCCATGCATGAAGCATTACACTTACAGACAAGGTACAGGTCGGATACTTGCTTGTCCCTTATTTATATTTTGAACAACACTTGTGATGTACATGAACTTTCAGTTTTATCTGACCCTGACATGACTTCAGCCAGTGTTAAAAATGCTGTTGCTCTCTCTCTGACTGTGATTCTCCATGACATAATGTCTGACATAAGAAAAATCAAAAGTTTGTTGTGTAAATTATATGCTGTGTGTACTCTTGTTTTTTACTCATAATTGTGTACCTGTTATATGATGAAATGGACTGTATATTCATTCATAATGGTCTCATCTCAGAAGGAATGTATTTTTGTTCTTGCACAAGGAATATAGATGTAGCTATTAATCATAGTGTTCTGCAGTGTTCTTGTGGAATGCTAACCAATGAGTTCTGTAAAATGAAATCTAATATTTTAGCTAGCAGAGATTTTTCAAGTGCCAAGATAAGGAGCACACTTGGTGATATGCATATTTATTTATGCAACATTTCAGATGCAAAGCCGATTTCGTTCTCTACATATATATGCATATTAAATTTAGTTTTGAAAGGTTTGTTGCAACAAGAGCATTTCTTTGTGTTAGGTTTTGTGTAAAGTACACCTATTGTTATTGAATTCTAAAATATTCTTTTGGTTTTACAAAGTGCAGAGTTTGTGCTTAAGTCATACTGTATGCTTGTATTTTTATTTTATTTTTGTAGATCTTGCTATCAAAAACTGTACATGTATATCATCATGATTGATATTTTTCAAATGTGAACCTGTGTTTATTTGTTTTTACATATTCACAAAATTTAAATTTATAAATATAAGTATGAAAACAACATAGTGGTATGTGTTTTTGAAGCTTTTTTTGTGTTAATTAATTTTTTGTTTGTTTGTAAGCATTTTTACTTGGGATTGGGCAGATGATTTGAAACAGACTTGTCTGTTATTTTGTGATACACAAAACCTGTGATATGTTTTTTCTCAAAAGACGAACTGAACATGCTAACGTGTGTAAAATTCTCAGACTATGTATGAAATAGATATTTTGCTGTACAAAGTCCTGTGTACCATTTTAGCTTTTTTCGTTGTTGCCGTCCACGTAAATGGAAATGAGAAAAAGAAACTATTTTGCTGCATGAAGATGTATGATTAAGAAAGAGTGATATGACAATGTTCATGACAATTGTTTATTTTTGTAAATGTGTAAGATTTGTCATACTTGATTTTATTATATTTCTAGTGACACATTAAAAATGGATTTTTTTTGTTTTTTTAACCGATGTTAATGACAATGATCTGATCTGTTAGTACAAAGTATTCTATGATGATCATGCTTTGCAGTGATTATCTGATACATTTATTATTATAATTGCAAATTAAAAAAACAAAGTAGATTGTTACATGTAGAGCTGTTTATGATCTTCCTAAAATAAACAATCCTAATCCAGTCCCTGGTCTTGTTTGTATTTTCAAGAGTTGACACTTCACATTCAGCTTTCATCCCAGTCACAAATGTTGACTTATACTTGCAGACATGCTATCAAAACACACTTACATATTAGTTACTTTATTTTCATCCTCTAACTTTCTCTCCAACAGTTTACACAAATATTGGTCACTGAACGGATGATGAAAGTAAACAACAGTTAAAAAATGTGAAGTCATAGGCTATGCAAGAAATTGGAGCACTAAACCAAAGCCCTGACTGTACAAAGTGAGGAATTTTTACACACGCCACAGTGACTACATGCACACACACATGCTTGCACAAACACATGGATGCACTCACACACACACACAACCTGCACACACACATGCATGCACACACACACACACACACCTGCACACACACACACACAATCAGTGAATAACTCGCATCTATATATATATATACGACTAGTGTCTGTCTGTCTGTCTGTTCGCGATGCACGGCCAAAGTTCTCGGTGGATCTTTTTCAAATTTGGACACCGGACACAACCTCATCGATGAGATATTTCAACACGTGCTCTCAGCGCGCAGCGCTGTGCGCGCCGAACCGATTTTGTTGTTGTTGTTGTTGTCGGGATCCACTACCAGTAACTCTTCCTTATCTTCTCCAGTGTTTTCAGCCGCGATTATCTCCCTTCCTCCGTGTGGCGTCAATCCATATTCCCGTTACTAGGTTACTATTTTTAGAAGGTCACTGCACGTTACTATTTTTAGAAGGTCTCCAGTGTTTTGCGCAAAGCCGGGTCCCAGGCGCAGCCTGGTATTCGGCTCTACTTTTTCCCGGCGAAGCCGGTAATCATCTAGTATGTATATATATTGATGCATGAATTGGCGTCTCGCAGAATTACACGCCCCTGAGGAAGGCCTGGCAATAGGTCGAAAATTTGGGCTGCCACTTGAAATTCTTTGTTTTCTTTTCCTTGATTTTGTTATACATGTATATATATATATATGCAAGCACACACATACACACACATATATCTATATATATATATATCTATATATACACACACACACTCACAAAGGCTTGTGCTCAGTCAGATCATATCACTCTGCACAAAGGATTATTTCACCATTCACACCACCCGCCTCGCACACAATCGAGTGACAGTTCATGTTCATAAAGCTCCAACAAGTATGCAGCGTATTGTCAAATCATTCATCAATCTCGATTACACACAATGATAGTCCCTGCACAAAATAAAGCAGCTATTGGTGCCTGTGGGGTGTGACAGTGTCATTGTCAAGTCAGCATGAGGACTGAAATGGGTGAAGATCTTCATTTTGCCACCGGCTGCCTCCCATCCTCGCTGTGAGTGTCTGTGCGTCATGGCAGAGTCTCTCCTTTCGTGATCTGCACCAAACACGAGAATAAAGCATTAGCATTACTCCATCCATCACTCCATTTAAACCTTTTGATTGCCGGGCACAGATGAAGTAAACAAGAAAGTTGTCTAACTCCGTCGCGTTGGTGCGACCTATTATAGCACCAAATGGGATTAAAAGGTTTTAAAAAATCATCTTGCAAGCGGCAACTGGCTGGTTAAGTCTGTTATCTCTGCCAAGCTCAGCGTTAAGCCTGGGGGGGGAGCAGGCTCAAAGTTAAGCAAGAAACGCTGTGCTCAACGAACGTAAGACCGCTCATGCACCCCGGTTTTCGCGCTTTCGTTTCGGCGTAAAGTCAACCATCTCAACTTTGAGCACATTTCCGCCCAGCTTAAGTCGTCTCATGCAACCCACCCCAGAGTTTTAACCCTTGCATTTTGCTGAAGCTTCGCTGCTACGAGTGCAATCCAGGGCCAAAGCTTTATGCAGCGAACTTTGTGAAGTGGACTTTTCGAAGTCAACTTCGCTCAATCAATGACGGGCTTAACAACAGTCACTGATGCATGGCGTACATGTCCATAACTCATGACAGCAACCAGTGGTACCTGTCTTATAGCTATACCCTAGATAAAGCAATGAAATGGCAGGCTACAAAAGTACAAGCTTACCCTGGCTTCAATGTATTCCACTCGTCTCTCAAGCCGTGTCAACTTTTCATTCAACTGGGCTAGTCTAGAGCGGCATGATGTATCTGCAACAACCATGAGAAAATCAGAGTGGTGATGGTATATGAAACTTTTAAGTAGACAGACAGACAAATAATGATACAAATAATGAACTTATCTCAACATTGTTGACAAAACGTGACTCACTGGCAACTGCAAGATGCCGGCGAGACCACTGTGGGTGGACGTACTGTAATACTAATAGACCCTATCGGTAAAATTCCAAGGTCTCTCAAACTTCAGGGCATAACAAAGCATGTAGTACAGCTATCTCGTGTGACCTGCGAAAGCCAAGGTTCAAAGCTCTTGCGACGTTCAAAGCATAACAAAGAGGGTGTCTCGCGGATATCCCGCAAGACCTGCTCAGATACCGAAAAGGTCTATTTGTATTGTAACGTTTTGTATTGACCTTTAATTGTCAATAATTAAACGTTCCAATAACTTATCTACCATTCTTGTTTCTGTTTTTTTATTCTCAATTTCGGAACATTAGTATTTGGATCTTTAATTTGGTACACGAAAACTTTAAAATAAAATCTTCTTCCGAATCATGAACTGGGTCCTTTTGGACGTTTTAAGGTGTTACGAGTGTGTTCGGGTTGCGGTTCTTGCTCATGTTTATACTCACTGAGTTACTTCCCTTGGATCTGGATCTGAATCTGGATCTGGATAACCCGCCTGGGTTGGTGGTTTGCGGGTGCGAATGCGTATACGCACGGTTCAGTGTGCTTTCGCGAAAGGGTGTGTCATATGCACGGCTAGAACTAAGATACTTCTTGATTTCAGTAAATAGTTTCATTACATGTCAACTAGCTCGTTTTTAAATGATTTTTTAGAGATCGCCAAATGGTATTGTGTGAATGACATCATTCGATCGATTGTACGCACGGCGCCGTGCTTCTAGTAGCTCAGTCCATTCCTTCTTTCCGGTGTGGAAACAGACGTGTTTCTGGCGAAAGAATCGGCGTTTTCAACTCGCCATATCTTCATATTCATTCGGACTAGAACAACGAAATATAAATTTCTTGTAAAAAAAATCCCGAGCCTTGCGACTCTGGTAGTCATTTTCTTACGCGAAGCGGCCTTTGGTAGGTACGACAGTTTTAGTCACCCAAGTATATCTAAAACGCACGTGGACGAGTTTTCAATGGCGTATTTGAAGTCTGTGAATGTTGTGATTACAAATCATTTCGGGGCACCCCTCAGTCTATACGTACAGACAAACAAATTGCATGGAACGAAAGTTGAGAGGCTGGACTGTAAGTTGTTGTTTTGACTTCTACAAATCTCGCAGGTCTTTTATGCAAAACAGACTCAAAATTGCATTGTTCACGCAAGTGTAGATGACGAGACTATCGAAGGAATGGAATACACTTGCCTACAGATATAATAGACAGACACTGTCTATTTATATCTATGACTTACCCTAGCCCATATGTTAGAATAAAGAACATACTTTGCTCTTTTGAATGATGTATGATTTGGCACTGTACACAGGATTTTAGACCTGCCCCCGAAGTGATTTTTCCATAAACCCGTCAAAAAGCTCACTCTGTTTTGGCCGTAAAAAGCGCCCAAATGAAGTCAATTTCTAACCTGTGTCGTGTGTTCGAAGGAGTACATCTCAGCGATGCCATTGCCTTGCAACCTCAAAGAAATATATTTTAATAACCCGCTAAATGAACGGTTTTTTAGTGTGAAATAAAAGCCGGAGATTTGCTTCGTTTCTTTGCTGCGACACAAAACCAAAACCAACTATAGATCTGCGGTGACATTATGAGTTCGTTTTCGACATTGCAGTGAAGTTGCGTGGATCTTCGACGATTCCCGTTCGGTTTAATGTGGATAGAGCTTTGATTGAATGTAACTGCTTTGAAAAGTTACAACATGAGTCCTTGGGATCGATGTTTTTCGGTAAACTTCTTCGTATCCTTGACTTTACTTTTGACTTGAACAGATCCAGATCGGCTGGGGCTGTTGATCGCCTACACAGATCTATATGAAGTTGACTCGACACGGCGAACTGCCGAATCCGTGCCCTCTCGTCGGTCCTACCCCCAAATCCCTTACCAGCCTCAGACCCCACCTCACCATTCTAACCTCACTGGCGTACTATGTGTGATTATCCCTTCCTCATGAAAGAGAAAGTGGAGAAAGGGGAAAAATGAAGAAATGTGTTTTTTTTGACAAATTTTTTTAAGTCCAAAAAAGATGAGAAATATTCATAACAAATTCAGTTTTGGGTCTTTTTCAAATCTGTTTGATGCATCTTTTCTGTGACCATTGTGGCTATGCACTGACACACAAATAAGTGGAGAAAAGGGAGAAATGAAGATTTTTTCTCACTGCACAACAGTCAGGGATTAGGGTTACATGTTTACATGTACATTGTCAAGAGGTCAAAACAAATTTTAAAAGCTGTTGAACACTGCACTAGTGTTGCTCTAATCAAGGCGAGTCTGGAACAATAGGTCCACCCCACCAAAAAGTGAACATGGAATTAGTTATGATTTTTTGGCTTGGGTACGGCCAAGTGAACAAGGTAGGAAAGGTTAGAAATAGTCATAACAAGTTCACTTTTGGGTCTTTTTCAAATCTGTTTGCTGCATCTTTTCTGTGACCATTGTGGCTATGCACTGACACTCAAAAAGGTGGAGAAAGGTGACAATTAAATGAAGATTTTTTTCTCACTACACAACAGTCAGGGATAGTCAGGGATTGTTGACATGTACATTGTCAAGAGGTCAAAACAAATTTTAAAAGCTGTTGGACACTGCACTAGTGTTGCTCTAATCAAGGCGAGTCTGGAACAATAGGTCCACCCCACCAAAAAGTGAACATGGAATTAGTTATGATTTTTTTTGCCTTTTTGCTTGGGTACGGCCAAGTCAAAAAGGTGAGAGGGGTTACAAATAGTCATAACAAGTTCAGTTTGGGGTCTTTTTCAAATCTGTTTTGATGCATCTTGTCTGTGACCATTGTGGCTATGCACTGACACTCAAAAAGGTGGAGAAAGGGGAAAAAATGAAGATTTTTTTCTCACCACACAACAGTCAGGGATAGTCAGGGATTGTTAACATGTACATTGTCAAGAGGTCAAAACAAATTTTAAAAGCTGTTGGACGCTGCACTAGTGTTGCTCTAATCAAGGCGAGTCTGGAACAATAGGTCCACCCCACCAAAAATCAACATGGAATTAGTTATGATTTTTTTTGCCTTTTTGCTTGGGTACGGCCAAGTCAAAAAGGTGAGAGGGGTTACAAATAGTCATAACAAGTTCAGTTTGGGGTCTTTTTCAAATCTGTTTGATGCATCTTGTCTGTGACCATTGTGGCTATGCACTCAAAGTCAAAAAAGTGCAGAAAGGTGACAAATGAAGATTTTTCCTTCTTTCAAGACAATGTGTGATTTGGCACATTTTGCCTCAGTCTTTATCAAGAGCCTGTCTAACCCACTTTGAAGCTGTTAGAGACTGCAGTAGTGTTCCTTACATCAAGGCGAGTGCACAATGGTGCATTTCGAACCCACCCCCCCCCCCCTAATGTTCACTTTAATATCAATAAATCAATAGATATTCAGTCACAGTTTAACTAACTCATTCACCCTCATCACTCACTCATCCATCCATCACAACAACACTGTTTGATGCACAAACTGCCTGCCTTCCGCACTGGGAAGCCGCTTCGCTTCGCAACAACACTGAAAACTCGCCGGGAAATACCCCCACCACACGTGTCACACGTGTGCTTGTTTCTTCCGACTAATATCAATTTTGGAGAAAAAAAGGACAAAACTGGATGAAAAATTCTACGGCCCCAGCAATCTCATTACTCTGAAAGGGGAACCGGAAGTGGCTGGTCCTCAGGTTTCAAAGTTGACCGATATTCCCACTAAAGTGACCTAGATCCAAAGCCAGCCATCCATTAGAATGTAGGTCCGTGCGCCCACAGTCCAATGCCGCGAATTGTTGTTACAGCCCCTGACTTTTTTATGTACGGAATCCGGTAGTCTTTTTGTTGTTGTTAAATAATTATATTGCCAAACGTTATGACATTTTGAGATAATTGAACAAGTTTCAATACACATTGGCTGAGCACCTGTGTGCTCAAAGGAAATGTCGCTTGTTTTTATCAAAAACTAATTTTCAATGGTCATTCGTGCAAACCGTCACACAAACATGCGTGCCTCTGTGTCTCTGTGAGTATGCGTGTGGCTGCTTTCATAGTTAGGGTGCAGGCGTTTTTAATCATTTACCCCACACCAAAAGCCCCCCACACACACACACCACCAACCCCCCCCCCCCCACACACACACACACACACACACCCCGATACCTGTCAAATTCCCTCAGAATGCATGAACAATTCCGTTACCTCAGATCATCACCAGGAAAAATTCCTCCGCATCCAAAATATCAGGACTTTAGATATCAGATACCGACTTTATGTAATGCGCTTCAAAATCATATTCGCAAAGAGAGAGAGAGAGAGAGAGAGAGAGAGAGAGAGAGAGAGAGAGAGAGAGAGAGAGAGAGAGAGAGCTGGACACGAAGAAGGGAAGCTACAATCGCCCCAGGCCATATATATTATATATGTGTGTGTGTGTGTGTGTGTGTGTGTGTGTGTGTGTGTGTGTGTGTGTGGTGTGCGATTCATAGAAATTTACTGGACAGATCTTCATGAAACTTTGCACACAAATGTTCCGACCCCCAACCCTTCACCCTGATTCAAACTCATGTATCACAAGTCCAGCGCTCTACCAACTGACCTAGAGCGCTCCCAAATTATTTCTTTTTATCATTTTTGTCAGTCAAGATAATGGGGGTGGGGTTGGTACGGGAATAATTGTGAAGCAGACAATAAGGCAACAACTTACAGGTATTGTAGATGTATACAGTGAACTTAGCTGTGTTCAAGTTTAGTTATGTTTCTGTCGAGCGAAGTTTTTTTAAATACGTTTTTACTACTAAAGGAGTGATAATTTTATGTGTACGCCCTCGAGAAACCTCGATCATTTTCTGAAAATGTACGTTGATAAGTACCGTTTTATGATAAAGTTATACTCTCCATTCATTTATATACACAAACTAATGTTTCATTTATTATTTGTAGAGCTAAATATGTCAGTTGGGATCATGTTAAAAATCGCAGTGTTTTTCGCAAAATCGTACTTGACAACCCCCAGTAAAAAAATTCTAAAAAAAAAGTTAATACGTCAACCTCTTTTTTTCTTTGCACAGATGTGTCCATATTGCTTAGAGGAACCTGTGCACAAAATGTGTAATGTTTCTTTCACGCGATTTGAACACACAAGTAACCCCTTAAGAATTGCAGTGTTTTTCCCAAAATCGTACTTGACAACCCCCGGTAAAAAAAATTCTAAAAAAAATATTAATA
Organism: Littorina saxatilis; assembly: GCF_037325665.1. Lineage (NCBI taxonomy): Eukaryota > Metazoa > Mollusca > Gastropoda > Littorinimorpha > Littorinidae > Littorina > Littorina saxatilis. The sequence goes on along the minus strand of NC_090248.1, from coordinate 61,951,215 downwards.
CGTCGACCACCTTTTTTCTTTGCACAGATGTGTCCATATTGCTTAGAGGAACCTGTGCACAAAATGTGTAATGTTTCTTTCACGCGAATTTTTTTTAAATACGTTTTTACTACTAAAGGAGTGATAATTTTATGTGTACGCCCTCGATAAACCTCGATCATTTTCTGAAAATGCACGTTGATAAGTACCGTTTTATGATAAAGTTATACTCTCCATTCATTTATATACACAAACTAATGTCTCATTTATTATTTGTAGAGCTAAATATGTCAGTTGGGATCATGTTAAGAATCGCAGTGTTTTTCGCAAAATCGTACTTGACAACCCCCAGTAAAAAAATTCTAAAAAAAAAGTTAATACGTCAACCTCTTTTTTTCTTTGCACAGATGTGTCCATATTGCTTAAAGGAACCTGTGCACAAAATGTGTAATGTTTCTTTCACGCGATTTGAACACACAAGTAACCCCTGAAGAATCGCAGTGTTTTTCGCAAAATCGTACTTGACAACCCCCGGTAAAAAATTTCTAAAAAAAAAATTAATACGTCGACCACCTTTTTTCTTTGCACAGATGTGTCCATATTGCTTAGAGGAACCTGTGCACAAAATGTGTAATGTTTCTTTCACGCGAATTTTTTTTAAATACGTTTTTACTACTAAAGGAGTGATAATTTTATGTGTACGCCCTCGAGAAACCTCGATCATTTTCTGAAAATGCACGTTGATAAGTACCGTTTTATGATAAAGTTATACCCTCCATTCATTTATATACACAAACTAATGTCTCATTTATTATTTGTAGAGCTAAATATGTCAGTTGGGATCATGTTAAAAATCGCATTGTTTTTCGCAAAATCGTACTTAACAACCCCCAGTAAAAAAATTCTAAAAAAAAAGTTAATACGTCGACCCCCTTTTTTCTTTGCACAGATGTGTCCATATTGCTTAAAGGAACCTGTGCACAAAATGTGTAATGTTTCTTTCACGCGATTTGAACACACAAGTAACCCCTTAAGTTCAGCGAGTGGAGTTTTAAGTAAAGTTGGTTAAGATGGGTCTGTGCATGCATGCGCTTACAAAATTTGAAAAGGGAAACAAAGTTCAGTTATTCAGCAAGCTATAAGAAGAAAAAAACATCTTCGCGTCCATCAAACACACACACACACACACACACACACACACACACACAGTGACACACACACACAGTGACTGATCCACAGACACACATGTATTCACACTTACCGAACGAATTGAGGAAGTCCGATATTTTCTTTATGCTGCATGTAATCACCTCCACATATTCCCTGTTGGCCCAGTCCTGCTGAATAGGTCGCTGGTGGGGAGGCTGCTGCTGTTGAGTCGCCATCTTTTTTTCTGCACTTCCTACTTCTTCCAGGAAAGTAAAAGCCATTGTGATTGACCAACTAAAAATAGACAACCAATCCGCGCATAGTTTCCACAAATGCTGATTTGTTTACCAAAATGGCCGCATCTATCAACTGAACAAGTGATGTTTTGCTATTCTCGAGAATTAGGATGTGTTTGAGAAGAGACGAGAGTTTGGTCAAGTTTGAGGAACATTTCATGCTTTCATTTGACTTTGCTGCCTCATTTTGTGTATTTAATACACTCAAAGAAGTAGAGAAACTGCCGAAACTGCTATGTTCTACAAAACATTCCTCCACACGATGTCGGCCTCATCGCTGTGTGATCAACCACTGCGATGATTTCGGTACAAAAAATAAAGAACACTCAGAGATCCTGAAAGATTGCTGCATCTGAATTTCAACCAGAAATCAGTCAACATTGATTTTGTTTCACAAACCCTTGAGTGAGTCTAACATATTGTGGTCCAAGAGTACGTGTACTGTAACACTAACACTCTCTCTCTGTTGCTGTCTCTCTCCTCCCTTATGCATTTTTTCATTTATTTCAACTCAGTAGTCCTTTTCATCGTCTGATTGCTCTCTCGCGAGATACCGATGCTTCGAAAGTCGCGAGAACTTTGATCATCAACCTTAAGTCACATCTCTCGCAAGATATCCACACCACAATCATGCATGCTTTGCTTAGCTGGGAAGTTTGACTTTGAGGGAGCTTGGAATACCGATAGGGTCAATTCACAATTGTAATGAAGTACATGCATGCAGGACAGTGTGCAAACACTGAAACAGCTTTGACTGAAACTGATAAACATCCCCATGAGAAATTGGTTTGGTTTGAAGAACATTATGTGATAGGGAAACCCTGGAATCAGGAAGTTGCTATACATACAGGAGATGAGACAAATTTGACATAATTGACAAAGTCCTAAGAATGTTACGCTTATAGTCATGACCTATCCAGTTCCCCCCTTTCTCGTCCGCGAGATTTGGCGAGCGGGGCAAGCAGGTAGCATTTCTTGCCGCGAGGAAAGGTAGGATTTGGAGAGAGTAGGCAACCATACCTTGGAGGTGCTTGCTTTGCGAGAAAGATGGCAGCTGCACAGCTGCAAATCCGATTAGCTGTTCATGGCTATTTCTTGACGAGTGCAGACGACACTTTCTGTATAGATCTACCAATTGTGTTTAATTATTTAATTATTGCCTACCTAGTTTCATATACACATTCGCTGTCTTGCAAAGTGAGAGGCTAGCTGCAAGCAATTGTTGCCTCCACGAAAAGGGTTTCAATTTCAGGGAAAAAATGCAGACCTTTTGCAGAGGTTAATTTGTCTTCTTGAAATTAGCTCTACCTATTTTATTTTCCATTCAAAGCAGCTCTTCCTGTTTGTATGAACAGTGTTTACACGTTGCGTTGGATGGGGCAAAGGTGTTGTAAGAAATGTTGTAAAAGTTCAAAACCAACGTAAGTAGGCATGCCTGTGTTCACTTTTATATATATATATAGTATGCATATATATATATATGTATTGAAAAGTTAACTGAAGGGGGGCTGACTTGTTACACATTTGTTCATTTTTTCCCCTTCGATTTGATTTCCTTGCATCACGTTTTCTTTGCCAGATCATATGATACATAGCATGGGAATGATCAGCGACCCAAACTAGAAGTCCCTCCTCCAAGCAGTGCGCTTTAGCTCTGTTCATTCTGTTCATTGCAAAAAAATGTCAAATCAATTGCTCTCTTTTGTTCTTTTTTAGTTTTGCATGTTATCTTGTATAGTTTTGTGAGTTAACATGTATAAGGCCAAAAAAAAAATAGGTGTGGTTACGGTAACATAGCCAAAAAAAATAGGGTAGGTAGGTATAGGCAATCACTTTTTTTTTTTTTTTAACTTTTTTTTCTAATGTGTACAAATTAAACCTACTTGACAGGGAAATAAGTGTGCAACACGGGCGCTTTCGCTGCGTTTTTTGCACTCGGGTTTTTTTTTTTTTCGACAAATGTAATAAAAAGTTATAGGATCGGCCCCTAAAAATAGGGTAGGTCGGGTTACCGTAACCACACCTATTTTTTTTTTAGGCCTAACAATTGATTGCAATAATTTTGTGTCTTTTCTTTTATTGTTTTAATCAAACTGTAACTGTAAGTTTTTATATTATTTTCACAAAATTTCAATATTTTGTCACAACATGAATGGAACATGCTTTCATGAGAAATATTTGGTAATGATACATAAATAAAAGAAATGAAATTTTACAAGAGATGACATTTTACAAGAAACATTTTGAAGTTAAATAGCTGCAGTCAGACTGCGCTGGCAAGGTAATTAACATTCCGCTTGGTCTTGCGGGTGCGTGTGATATAACTTTTCCTCCTTTTGACAGGTCAGCGATGGAGGGATTGAGGTCAGCAATGCGGCGAGGGGGGGAGTGGGTGTTTGGAGAGCCCAACAGATTGCCTGAACGAAACGAGCAGATGGCAGTGGCTGAGTGTTTAATGGCAGAGCTAGACTTTCACTTGAAGGAGCTGAATCGAATCTCACAACATCGGCAGAAGGAGGAGAGACGTATGCAGTCGGGAGTGGACTACAGCTGGCTTGTGGCCGCTGCTCCCAAGTCCTACGAGATTCCACAGCTAGAGCGACTGGAGCTGGAGGAACTATGTTTAAAGGTACTCTACAATACAATCATGTTTTAGCATCACAAAGTGAGAAATTACTTTGTGGCTGACACTAAACAGTAAAACACACAACAACTTTAAAAGACATCATTATGAGCAACTATTAAACACACACACACGTTGACATATATATAATACACACTCACGTTCACACACACACACACACACACACACACACACACACACTCACACACACACACACACACACACACACACACACACACACACACACACACACACACACACACACACACACACACACACACACACACACACACACACACAGGTGCTATCCTTCACAGGTAAGCCATCACATCATCTGCAATCATCTGCCCAGGAGTTTACCTGGTATCAAATCAGCCTTACACTTGAACATGTAGCAGAATTCAATGGTCTGACTACTAGTTCCATGCAGAGTGGGGGTATTCTGGGGAATTAATTTTGTAAAGGACAACTGTGTTAATTCATGCGAAATTAAATGAATAATTCAACAAGAAATTCCTGCTCGGCACGAAACGCAACCAGGCTGTTGATTTTTGTTATGTTTTCAAGTGGAAGGATGATGACATTGGGTGGTGGGCAGTGTTGGTTGACTTGTTGCATGACATTGGGTGGTGGGCAGTGTTGGTTGACTTGTTGCATGACATTGGGTGGTGGGTAGTGTTGGTTGACTGTTGCAAGACATTGGGTGGTGGGCAGTGTTGGTTGACTTGTTGCAAGACATTGGGTGGTGGGTAGTGTTGGTTGACTTGTTGCATGACATTGGGTGGTGGGCAGTGTTGGTTGACTTGTTGCATGACATTGGGTGGTGGGCAGTGTTGGTTGACTTGTTGCATGACATTGGGTGGTGGGCAGTGTTGGTTGACTTGTTGCAAGACATTGGGTGGTGGGTAGTGTTGGTTGACTTGTTGCATGACATTGGGTGGTGGGCAGTGTTGGTTGACTAATTGTTGCAAGACATTGGGTGGTTGGCAGTGTTGGTTGACTTGTTGCATGACATTGGGTGGTGGGCAGTGTTGGTTGACTTGTTGCATGACATTGGGTGGTGGGCAGTGTTGGTTGACTAATTGTTGCAAGACATTGGGTGGTGGGCAGTGTTGGTTGACTTGTTGCATGACATAGGAAGGACTGTAGTTCAAAACCCCTTTAGTTCAAAAAGTCTGTAAAAATCATAACATACCAGGTAAAATTTCACCAAAATGGAGAAAAATTGTCTCCAAGGCAGGCAATCAGCTTGCTCAGTCTGAGGGCTATATACAGCAGTTGTTTCCCTTTTCATTGTATTGAATTTGCCACGATAGTAAAAACGCCTATATGAAATGTGTTGTGGCAGTCAAGGGGTTAAAGGTCATAGTGCTATATTTGGTGTCTCATGTCATGAGACCGCACAGCCAGAGAAACTGGAGCCAGAGGACCTGTCTTTGAAGGTAGGGTCTCCTCTGAGAATGTGTGTGTAATATCTTGTAAGAACTACATGCTGGAAATGCAAGAGAAGCTGATAACCTTTGAAAGGTTGTTTGCGGGAAAGACATTGCTGGCTTTTTGCACCTGTTCCAAAGAAGGTCTTAACAGTTTTGTGAGAGCTATGTTACAAGTAATAAGGCAAGACAAGAAAAAAAAAAGAGTTAAAAAGGAAATACATACTTAGAACAAGAAAAAGACAAAAAGAAGATTAAGAAGAAGAACTCTAGACCAGGAGAGAAACAAACGAGCAAACAGAATGCTATGCTTTTTCTCATTCCTTTAATTAAAATAGATTGTCAGGCTAAGTTGTCTTTCTTGCTGTTCCACAGCTGGACGTGAGTGAGTGTACGAAGGTGATCTCCCTGTTCCGAGACGCCATACTGCGGGAGCCCAGAGTGGAGGATCTGGCTCGTATCATGCGTTCGTGTGTCATTCAGGTACAGTGCACTGCCCGCCGAACATTCCCCACTTTAAGACGTAATCCCCAGCTTTCTCACTTTGTTTGAACATAGCCACTGTAAAATTACCTCCCTGTTCATTCTAAAGGGATATAATGGCCGAAATACCTGTCTGTAATCACCCTAACAGCTCTACATTGCTGAAATACAGCGCTTTATGTCATGGTACCCCTCAAAATGGATGCAAAAACCTCTCGTTTTCTACTGCTCATGCGCTCCACACCTGCATCAGTAGAAATGACATAACACAAGAGATACGTAAGATAGCAAAACAAAACAACCTGTTCTTGATCTATAATTGATTTGGCTTTCTCCTCGTTTGTAAATGTTGCTAAGTTACGCCTATTCTAAATTTTTGTTGAATTTTGAATTGGTACATGACGTTTTTGTCAGGTCGATTTTGGGGGTACCTTTACTTCGGTGGCGGTCACGTGATACCTATAACAGAAATCTTTGATGCGAAAAGTGTGTCAGATAGCCAAGTGAAGGTCCTTTGATGGCGTATACATGAGATTTGAATGAAATGACACAAGAATGAATGGTTTAGTTGGGGTATGAAAATTGGTGCAATCATTTTTGGCTCACATAAGTGTAGCCTACGCGATGGTAAACTTTGTCTGTCTGTGCGTGTGTATGTATGTGTGTATGTATGTATGTGTGTGATATTTAACTTTAACATTTGACTAAACACCGAAATACTCATTTCTTCTGGTTATTTTTCAAGCACCATCTTCAAAGTATTGAAGCAATGATCAAGATTTTGTCGGCATGTGTGTAGTTAAAGCGTGTATAAAAAAAACCCGGGTAGTGGGGGGGTTTTGAGGGGGTACAAGCATGTGACTGGTTTGTGTCGTGTGTGGTATGTAGACCAGGTCAGGGGTCAAGATCAGGTCAGGTCGCGTGAAGGATTGTGGTATAGATTCACTTTTCAGTTCTCACCTCGATTCGGGGAAGACGATTTCACATTCGGTTTCTTAGCTCCAGAAAAATAGATAAAGAAGATACCAAAGCGAGATTTCCTACAGTTTGATCTGCACAGCGTTTTTACAATGTCTGCGCGAGGAAGAGCTGTCGAAAGTGCAGTGTCGATCTGGCAGTCGTCGTGTCCCCGGTAAGTACAAACAGATCTAACAGATCTAGTGTCTCCCACTCTTAAACGTGTCACCTACTGATAATCCGTTTGTTTTTTTAATTTCTTTTTATTTCAGCAGACACGGATGTCAAAGACAGTGCTGGCAGTCACCTCTAGTGAAATGAGTTGATCTTAAGTGCCTGTAATGTTTGGATGTCTTTGTTCTTGGTTCGATTTATGTGAATTTCAAGACTTGCAGTAGAGTCTGCCCGTATAAAACTGTCCACCATTTACTTGAACATGCAGATAATAAGGAAACTGTTCTCAAAGTCAAAATTAATACGATTTTGCCTCAGTTTCAAAACATGCTCTGTCATGGTTCTGTCTGTAAAATTTGGTACCTTGCAGCAACTTCCTTGAAATTGAAAGATAGTTTTTGAATGCTAGATCTGCCTAGATCTGTATCGCGTTTCATTCCAGACTCCTCTCTTTGATTGTACTGTTTTCTGTTTACCAACTATCATGATTCGCTTCTGTAACGTTTGGTAAACTTACCTTCAACAGCTTCCTTGTCTTTGTTGGCATTTGTTTTTCAAGGCAGCACAACGTAAGATTTTGGACAGCAGGTAGAATGCGAGTTTTGAGACAACGACAGTCGTCCAAAGAAAGCTTACTGTGGAATGTTGTACGTAATGGTACATGTGATTCTGTATTTTTCTGTGGTTAATGTTAATGGTTTCTTTTTTCCTCTGTTGGTTTCTTCCTCCTGAGTTGACCGTTATCACTCAAACAAGACCATCACAGAGTACATCATTTGCTTCTCACAATGGACTGTGAATAGTGTGTTGGCTGTGTTGACCGTCAGAATTATTTTAACCCTTAGGCTGGTTGTCGCGACATATGTCGCGCTACTTTACGTATACTGTCACCTGGTTGTCATGTCACCTGGTTGTCATGACATATGTCGCGCTACTGGCTCAGTCTGTTTGGTCGGTTCCGATTACCTGCCATGGCTGCGAAAACCTATATGACCGTTTCTTGTTATTTTTCTCTCTGTTATTGTTAATTCCACAGTGGCTATGTAACATGTGTTACAGAATTGCACCAGTGTAAGGGTTAAGAACCCGTCTGCGGCAGTCAGTTGACATGTTTCGCATATTGTAGGGTTCCCATGCTGCAAAGGTAAAGTGGCTTGTATAACCCGACTATTCAGTATCAAAACACTTTATATTTGTGAAGGTTGTAGTCATCACAACTAATCGCATTTTGCCTTTTGTTTCAGAAAGGAGGATAAGCTACAACAAGATCGACGCTATGTCAGATATGCCTCAGCCACATGAAGACTTCCGAATTTAGATCCACTCGGCATGGTGACAAGTCTTGATGAAAAATATAAGACTGACGACAGCAGTGGAAAAAGTGGCCACATGGCAACTACCTATTGCTTATAGTGTCTGTAGTGCAAAAGACAGATAAGCTAATGGTAGATTTCCAAATGAACACAGTACCCTCAGATCTACTGCTTCCCCCCGCAGGTTAGGGGGAAGAATTTACCCGATGCTCCCCAGCGACTAACTAAGAGGCGACTAACGGATTCTGTTTCTCTTTTTACCCTTGTTAAGTGTTTCTTGTATAGAATATAGTCAATTTTTGTAAAGATTTTAGTCAAGCAGTATGTAAGAAATGTTAAGTCCTTTGTACTGGAAACTTGCATTCTCCCAGTAAGGTAATACATTGTACTACGTTGCAAGCCCCTGGAGCAAATTTTTGATGAGTGCTTTTGTGAACAAGAAACAATTGACAAGTGGCTCTATCCCATCTCCCCCCTTTCCCCGTCGCGATATAACCTTCGTGGTTGAAAACGACGTTAAACACCAAATAAAGAAAGAAAGATCTACTGCTGATTTACGACGGGCAAGCTACAATCCAGGGCAGAACACTGCAGCGTTGAAATCCAACTCTTCATTTGTTTCAGGAAAGGACGTCCTTACAAATTAACATTACAACTCTGATACGAAGACATGGTGCATAGTGTACTCTAAACAAGAGGTTGTGCTACCACAGGAACATCCCGATAATTGAGTGGGACAAGATTAAAAAGCTTCCCAGGGCTGCTGTGAGGAAGTACATGGTTTTACTGTCATTGACCTTAATACCTTTCACACAGCCAGTAAGTTAGAGATAATGGTCAATGGTCTTCTTGGTGACCGTTCATGCCCAAGTATGCGGAGCTGGTGGCCAGCAGGACAACGAGTCACTGGAAAATATCATAGACTTCGGAGTGCGAGGACCAGGGAAAACAACCTCATGTGAACCTGTCTGAGTGTGACCATCGTGACGCCCATATCTTTAACTCTTAGTCGTATGACAATTCCAAGAATATACTATCTTGATACACACGCTCTAGGTTAGGTTAAATGATTGTAGATAAACTTTGCCATGATAATTATGCTGATGCAGTTTAAACGTGTGCCTGTGTGTGCGTGCGTGTTTGTGCGGTCTTGTATGTGTGTGTGTGTGTGTGTGTGTGTGTGTGTGTGTGTGAGAGAGAGGATTGCACAAGATCTCCTTCAGGGACAACTGCACCAACAAATGCAGTCATTTATTTTTATCTGTTTGCCTTTTTTGAAAATTATATATGGAGTTGATATGATGCGTTAGTTTTAATTGTGTGTGTGTGTGTGTGTGTGTGTGTGTGTGTGTGTGTGTGTGTGTGTGTGTGTGTGTGTGTGTGTGTGTGTGTGTGTGTGTGACGGAGTGAATGAGTTTGTGTTACTGTTTGTCGATTTCTTACGTGAGCCTTGAAGGCTTCGCCTCTTGTTTTGCTTATATTTAGTTATAGTATAAATTTATATACAACACTATTTTAAAAATACGATGATGAATTCATTTTAGGTGATGACTTTGACTTGTTGTTGTTGTTGTTGTTGTTGTTGTTGTTGTTGTTGTTGTTGTTGTTGTTGTTGTTGTTGTTGTCGTTGTCGTCGTCGTCGTCGTCGTCGTCGTTGTTGTCGTTAGCCTTTTAATAGATTTTGTTCTGTGTTTTTGTTTTATTGTTGATGTATGAGTGTTTCCACACCAGGACAAATACCAATAGCTGTTATGCTATATGGCAAAATAAATTCTTGTTCTTGTTCTTCTTAAATTCTTGTTCTGAAAACCGCTTTTGTTTTATATCAGATTTTGGAACAGAAACCCCAGACACGTTCAGGCAGCGTCCATTTGACAGAGTGGATGTCGCGGCGAGCTAGCAGCCTGGCTAACTTGCGCCTTAAAAGCGGCACGCGTGTAGGACCTTCACAGGATGCTGCCGAGAGCTTGGACGATATTGAGATGCAAGCAGAGGGTCAGGGGCGCACGGCTCGGGCGTACAGCATGCCCAATTTTTCTGTCAGTTCGGGAGATGGACGAGGGGACGCGGCTGTGTGTGTGAGTGAATGTGACGGTAGTGCTTACCCAGTGTGATACTCTTCATGTGTGGACCCCGCGCACACTGATCTCATTACCATACTTGTGCCAGCTCGTACCCAGCGCTGGGTGGGAGTGAAGCTGACGGTAGTGCTTACCATGTGTGGACCCCGCGCACACTGATCTCATTACCATACTTGTGCCAGCTCGTACCCAGCGCTGGGTGGGAGTGAAGCTGACGGTAGTGCATACTTGTGCCAGCTCGTACCCAGCGCTGGGTGTGAGTGAATGGGACGGTAGTGCTTACCCTATGTGACATTCTCCATGTGTGGACCTCGCGCACACTGATCTCATTACCATACTTGTGCCAGCTCGTAGTCCCAGCGCTGGGTGGGAGTGAAGCAAGTCAATTCTGGTTAAACTGGATGCAGAACACACAAACTTCTGCAATAATGCGCCGACGAATTTGTATCGGTTCAGGAATTATTTGTGTTTAGTGTCACGTTATAAATCTATCTGTCATATTCTTGTCATAATTTATGTGTGAACAAAATCCAGAATAGAGGAAATGGTTTTATGTATGTACATGTAAGTATACATACTTCTCTGTGGAGTTCTGAAAATGTGTTAGGTATTGTGTACCTGTACTGGTAAGTGTTTCTAGGTGCACACAATGTATTTATGGTACACAAAGCCTTTTAGTTTTGATTTGAGGTTATGAACTTTTATGCTCACAGGGGAGTGTTTAAGTTCTTGAATAAAGGAGTACTCTGTCCGAGCATTGATTAACGGAGGCTCTTTTATGGTGCATTGTTTTAGTGTTGTGCGTTTTGCTTTCTGCAGCATGTGAAGTGGGAATTCAGGGCAGCGAGCCAAATGGGCATTTCAAAAGTTGTTGAATCGCAAATGGTGGCATTGAAAACTCAGGCTTTCAAAATGGTTTTGTGATTGGATTCATTGATGTGGGATTTACCTCAAGTGACACTTTCTGTTGCTGCGACACTGTTGTTCACTGCTTTATACCTGTCTTCGGTTGTTATTGAGAATTAGACAAAGGGCTGGAGCAATCTTTTTTTTTTAAACCAGAACATTCCTGCGCCATATTGTGTGTGTCACATCCTGAACTCAGGTCAAAATGAGTTCGGCTCATTCTCTCCCTGACAGGATGCCTTGAGTTTCCTTGTCTGGCAAGGAAACCGATTTTTTTTTTACATATTTAGAGCTTTTTGTAATGTGTTATTGATATAAGCAGATTCGCGATCGTCAATAATGATTTTTTATGGTGTTTTGTAATTTTTGAATTACAGAGGAATTTTTATTTTAGACAGTTTCAAGCGAGCTATTTTTCGTGGATGTATTTACTGTGCAAACAACTCTAAATATGGCAACAGTGTCACGTGATAATCCACCGTTTGGTTTTGGCGGTCGCTGGAGCAGACGATTTTTTGACAGTGATGCAACCATACATTACGGTCTCCTTTCGGCAGCAGTCCCAAAATTTTGACTTGTTTTGACCTTAGAACGATGTCTTTATCATAACTGTGAAGAATAGAACGGAGACAACTGTCGAAGTCGGCCAATCTGCAATCATTTTTGTATCCCGAACACTGCTAGCGAACAACATATGGGAGATAACTCTGTATTCTTCTTTTGATAGATTCGCGTAGGACTGTAGCGTCCGGTCAGAGCTAGGGACTTAAAAGCGATAGCGTGGATCGACGATGAATCAGAATGGTGTGTGTCACTGCATGATTGTGATCGCCATCTACAAGGTTGCAAGTGAGAACTGCAAAGTTGCTTGTCGATCGATCCTTATTGTGTCAGTGGTCAAGCTTAGGTCATTTTCCAAAGTGTTACAGTGGAACATCCCTTTTAAGTCCCTCCCCCTCCATCCCACATTTCACACACACCCTCATTTAAGACTCCCCCCATTTTAAGACCTTACTTTTCCAGAGTTTTTGTTCATAAACTCTGCAAATTTACCTGCATTTTAAGACTCCTTCCCTTTTGAGCCCCGATTTTCTCCAATTTTTGAAGGTCTTAAAAGGGTAGGTTCCACTCTTTCTCCTTACAAGTACGTACACTGATTGTCACAAAATGTGGCCACACTTAAACACGTGATTGCAACATAGTTATACAGAAAAACTCCATCTTCTTCTTCTTCTTTTTGGCGTTCGCAGAGGTTACACAATCAGTCCAGCACTGGTGATAAATGTTGTCGTTTTCTCCAACTCCTGTCGACTGCCGTATAGTTTGGTCTGCAAGGGAGTTGGTGACGGCCACACTTCTTTTCGTTCCTCATCTAGTAAGGGACATCGCTGTAAGATGTGTTCCGCTGTTTGGTCCTCTTGACCGCAGGCACAGGTTGGTGATGGCGCCAGCTTGAACTTTCGGTTCATGTGAGCATTGAGCCTGTTGTGGCCAGTACGCAGCCTGATGAGGTTGACTTGCTGCTCTCTGGACATTGTGTGGTAGTCATCTCTGTTTGTCCTTGGCCTCATCAATGCCTTGATGATTGTCTTCTGCTCACTAAAGCTGACACTGTTTTCAGGTTGGTCTTCCACGGCTCCTTCTTTTGCCAGCTCATCTGCCCTTTCATTTCCTGGTATCCCACAGTGTGCTGGTATCCACTGGAGGACAACTCTTCTGGTTTGTCTGAAAAACTCCATCAAATGATATCTCAACCAGTTAAGGCATGACCTACAGATGATTTCATATCTGGTTTTTGTTTAACTTTTACCGGTAAAATATTGGACACTTCTGGTTGCCTCGATCCCTTTGTGTGAATGTTCCTTTGTGCGATATCAAGTTGTTGTTTTTATTATCTGTTAGAAATACGCCGCAGTGTTCCAAACTATTTAGCAAGGTATTTTACTTTGGTTTGAACGTTGCAGATATTTTTACAAGAGAAAGCTCAATTGTTGACCTTGTATATAGGCTATATATATAGAGCTATATAGTATATAGCTACCATGCAGTCATCACTAATGTGTATGATACATGTATGAAACTTGACTTAATATGCTGTTATGATGGCTTAATTGATATGCTGTTGTGATAGCTTAATATGTTGTTGTGATGGCTTGATATGCTGTTGTGATGGCTTGGTATGCTGTTGTGATGGCTTGATATGTTGTTGTGATGGCTTGATATGTTGTTGTGATGGCTTGATATGTTGTTGCGATGGCTTGATATGCTGTTGTGATGGCTTGATATGCTGTTCTGATGGCTTGATGCTGTTGTGATGGCTTGATATGTTGTTGTGATGGCTTCATATGCTGTTGTGATTGTACTTGTTGCTGCCCCTGCCTTGGCTTGCCAGAACTCGTGGTGAAAATCAGTCATGAATCCTGTGCAAAAATGGCTGTTTTCAGCCATTGTCGATTTCTCTCAATATAAATTTGTGTATGCCATGTAGGCAATGTGCTTGGTATGATTGTTATATGGTGTATTTTTTATTTGTGTGTGTATGTTTGTGAAGCTTGTAACTTGTTTCGCTCAAATGCTGCGCCATGGTGCACTGTTCCTATGTAAAACAAAAGAGGAATGTATAGCTAGGAGCCAGACTGGGATATATATACAGTCGAACCCACTTAAAACGAACACGCTAGTTACGAATTTTGACTTATAACGTATTAGTTTTAAGTTCCCAGCTGAATACCTCTTTCTTCATGCTTAAAAAAAATGCTTAAAACGAATTCTTTGTAACAAATTTATGCTTATAACGAGCACTTTTTGGATTCCCAAGCATGCATAATGTCTGTCATTTACTCACGCTTATGGCGAAATCTTTAAACTCGTCCCGAGATCGACATATCATGTGTCAAAGTCTTCCCTTGCGTCGACTGCTTGAACCATTGCTCAACCGATCACTGAATAAAGTTAAACTGATTACACTGTACTCACAAAACAATTTCAAATTTAGAATCAAAGTGATTGATAGCTCAGACACTGAACATGAATGACTGACTGACGTTTATTTCCTTCGCGAATACCAAAAACGAAACATCAATGTTTTGAACGGAAGCCATTGCCAAAAAATATAGATGCCAGAGTGGTTTCCCTTGGACAAGGGAAACCACACTCTCAACGTTTGCGTTCGCCGGTTCGCGATAGTTTATCAGTCAGTCAGTGCTTTCGATTTGGATTTGAACATCATGTTGCAACCAACAAAAAAAAACTAAATTGGCCAAGGTTTGCTACCCGTCGCCAAGGTAAGTGATTCCGGACAAATGATAGGAACACCGCGAATGTGGACAGTGTCAGTGTGTGTGTGTGTGACCAAAAACGTAACAACTGGATGAAACATCTGTGTGCTCACTCTCACTCAAACTCAACAATCATCACTCAACATGAGACACACATGAACATGTAACTGAATATGTCACTTTATTGTCCAAACGTGAAGCAGCATGAAAGTTACGAAAGAAACAAATTGAAACACCATAAAATGTACAAGACTTGAAATTATTTTTTTTTTTTTAAATTAAAAAATCAATCAATCAATTTTCTTAATACGAATTTTGGTTAAGACGAACTTTTTTCCCGACCCCCAGTGATTCGTCTTAAGCGAGTTCGACTGTACCGTATTTGACGGACTACAAGCCGCGACTTTAAAAAAAAAAATTGCATTGCGGCTTATAAAAAGATGCGGCTAAAACGTTACCTAAACTGGAATAGCATTCACCTAATGGAAATCGCCGCGGATTTTCATTTCGCTCGATTAGCAATTACCGGTACTTTATTAGCTCTCTACTCAAGACTCGGCGCTTATCTCTTTCTTTCGCGAATCTTCGTTTGTCAACAAGTCGTCGTGACAAGAAAGCGTACAGAGAAACACCGGATGTATCAGGATCTCGCGCGCGCGAGATTTCATGTTTTTGTGTCTCGCGATAGTTGGAGGAGCGAGAGCCGCCATGTTGTGTTTTCGTCT
The DNA here is from genome assembly GCF_037325665.1 of Littorina saxatilis. NCBI lineage: Eukaryota > Metazoa > Mollusca > Gastropoda > Littorinimorpha > Littorinidae > Littorina > Littorina saxatilis. The sequence continues at coordinate 61,935,818 of NC_090248.1, read as the reverse complement.
GCTCGAAATGTGCGCAAAAGTCGTAAATCATCCCAAAAAAGCTTATTCCGGGCGGGACTACATGTGTGTGTTGGTTACAAATTGTGTGTGTGATATTTTTCTTCAAACTTTTTAATTTTCCTCTTTGTTTCACAGGGTTCGTACAGGTCATGGAAAACCTGGAAAGTCATGGAATTTGATTTTTAATTTTCCAGGCCTGGAAAGTCATGGAATTTCAATTCAAGCCATGGAAAGTCATGGAATTTAACAAAAATAAGAAAGAAAAACAAATAACTTTAGCACGCCAGCGGCGATTTTCGTCGCCCAGCCATCCCCCCCCCCCCCCCCCCCCCCCCGCCCCTTTGCCAGCCAGCGGCCATTTGCGTCGCCAGCACAAGGCTTGTTCGTATGACCAACTTCTCGTTCGTATTTGCATACAAAAATAACGGTATTTTTAACGGCACTTGAGCCAAAGCGAGGCTTGCTTCCTTCCGTTATCTCGTCGTGTCGTCTGCGGTGCATTTGAGTCGGTTTCGTCGAAGTTTTCTGCTTTTGTTTTTGCATCGATAAATTACTTTAGCGCTTCGACAAGCAAGATGGAGGATGATGAGTTTGAAACTTTCTTTCGAGTTGTTTCTTGACAACAAAAAGTATGCGGAATTGGAAGGAATTGGAACGAATTACCGAGGAAGATCTTCGCAATGAACTGTGTATCGCGGTGAAAAAAATGACAGTTCGTCAAGTCACAGTGACGGTTACGAAACGGAATTTACGAAAGTGCAGATGGATACAAACAGTGGCTGGTCCAGTTTAGTGAAATGACAGGACCAGCAAACATTACCGATAATCTGACTGCGTAGCAAATGCTTGACTTGCTTGTCGAAGAGACACTGCGTAGAAACTGACTCAAATTCAGTGCAAAGCAAGCCAGTGTCAAAACTGGCAGTGACAAGACGTAAAAAGTTTGCGTGTTCGGAAATGGCGACCTGTGGATCTAGTCATGGAAAATGTTATTGAGGCTCATGGAAAGTCATGGAAAAGTCATTGATTTTTGTTTCTAAAAACCAGTGGGGAGCCTCAGGTTTCACTTGTTTATTCTCGGAGCCGATTTCGCAAAATACCATACTTTCGTTTGCCTGGTTGTTTTGATTGATTGACACGATCTGATTATATATTTTTTTGACGGCGGCTAATATAGTGATGCGGCCTATTTGTGGCTCGTCCCAATTTTTTTTTTCAAAGTCGGGGTTGCGGCTTATAAAACGGTGCGTCTTGTAATCCGTCAAATACGGTACAGCACACCAATTCTGTCCTCTGTAATTTACAATATTGACCAAAGATGCATTTATGAAGCAAACATTGTTGTTTTTCTAGTGATTTTGCAAGCTGGTATGGTACAATGAACACTTAGCTTTAAGTTCCTTGGGTGCTAGTCAGTCTGGCAGTTTGGGCCAGCTTATTGGTATTCCAATGTTAAGTGATGAACTCAAAGCTTTAAAGTAGACATGTATTCTATACAGTGTAATTTTGCAAAAATCGAAAAATGGTCCAAATGACACAATGTTAGCAAAATCACTGCCGCACATTGCCTTAAGTCCCATGGGTGCTAGTCAGTCTGCCCAGACAATCTTATTTGATAGTCCTGGTAAATCAAGGGTGAGCTGAGATACTAACAAGTCGCGTAAGGCGAAAATACAACATTTAGTCAAGTAGCTGTCGAACTCACAGAATGAAACTGAACGCAATGCAACGCAGCAAGACCGTATACCCGTAGCATCGTCAGTCCACAGCTCATGGCAAAGGCAGTGAAATTGACAAGAAGAGCTGGGTAGTAGTTGCGCTGAGAAGGATAGCACGCTTTTCTGTACCTCTCTTCGTTTTAACTTTCTGAGCGTGTTTTCAATCCAAACATATCATATCTATATGTTTTTGGAATCAGGAACCGACAAGGAATAAGATGAAAGTGTTTTTAAATCGATTTCGAAAATTTAATTTTGATAATAATTTTTATATTTTTAATTTTCAGAGCTTGTTTTTAATCCAAATATAACATATTTATATGTTTTTGGAATCAGAAAAGGATGGAGAATAAGATGAACGTAAATTTGGATCGTTTTATAAAAAAAATATTTTTTTTACAATTTTCAGATTTTTAATGACCAAAGTCATTAATTAATTTTTAAGCCACCAAGCTGAAATGCAATACCGAAGTCCGACCTTGGGTCAAGGTCACATGTATTTTGGTAGGAAAAATGTGTAAAGCAGTTCTTAGTGTATGATGTCATTGCTAGGTTTAGCTGAAGGTCAAGGTCATGTAAAGGTCAAGGTCAAGCATGTGAGTCGTATGGGCTTTGCCCTTCTTGTTATTTTTACCCGTAAGTTTCTAGACACTTCCAGTAAACAAGATCAGTGAACACCTTACTTACAAACAGTTGGTAGGTACAAGCATTTTTTAGCTCTTCAAAATGTATTTCCCCACAAAAAAAGTGATGAAGGGTTTCGGAGCAAAAATCATGAGTTGCAGGTCATAGTTAGCAGAATTGTTTTTCTCTCCATGTGATGATGTGATTTGCGATGTGTAGTGTAAGATGTCCTTGTTACTCTCATAGGCAAGAAGAGAGTGGGGTAGGTGAGTTACTAGCAGCGTGTCATTAACACAGACTGCGTTATCACAGTTTTTCATTAATTGTCAGGAATGTTAAGGCAAATAGGCAATGAGTGTAGAGACACACACTGTCACACACACCGTCACACACACACACACACACACACACACACACACACACACACACACATTGTTGTTGTGCATTGCTTATTGGAGAAGCAATTGTGTTCAGCATACAGGTGGCCCTTCGTGGTCGGTTGGGCGTTAAGCAAACAAACAAGCATACAGGTGCTGAATCTGCCTGTAGCTTTCAGCAATTGTTAGCATGTGCAGCCTGTGAAGCAATCCTTTCTTCCTTTGTAAACCATTATGCTAGCCATCTCAGATGTGTCCAGACATTCACATGGGATAAGGTCATCCCTCCACTTAGACACATACCTAAAATAAACAGCCTGGCTATACTCAATACTGTGTATGCAGGTTGGTTTTTGTGTGACAGATTAGTGTTGTTATATACTGACACCATCTTCTGTAGCGATATCTGCTCACTAGTCTGCACGGTTATCCACATTGCCTGGCCACACATGCCGCCAGCCTCAGCTTAGCCCTGCCTCTGCAGCAGTCTGCAGTGAACAGTCTCTTGCTTCAGTACTCTCTACTTTGTGCTTGTGTTTAACCTTACCTTTTAGTCTTATCTTCAATACAGTATAATCATTTGTATACATGCCTTCACAGTGCTGTTTATGTGTGTGAGTGTCATACTACACATACATCATATCATTACAGCTTCCATCTGTAAATTGATTTGTCACAAAGTTCTTTCTCTCCACGGGAAGCAGGTGAGATGTAGAATGTTGACTAAGACGGACGCAGTGGCCTAGTGGATAAGACGCTGGCCTCCCTAGCGGAAGGTCGTGGGTTCGAATCTAGGCCACGCCTGGTGGGTTAAGGGTGGAGATTTTTCTGATCTCCCAGGTCAAAGTGCCTTATCCCCCTTCCTGTGTACACTTAAGCACAAATTCAAGTGCGCATGAAATAGATCCTGCTATCCATGTCGGGGTTCAGTGGGTTATAGACACACACACAATACCAAGCATGCATGCATCCCCTGACAGCAGTATATGGCTGCCTCATTGGCAGGTAAAAACGGTTATATACACATAAAGACCCATGCACTCTTGCAAAAAACACGAGTGTACGTGGGAGTTTCAGCCCACGAACAAAGAAGAAGAAAAATGTTGGCATAGGTCCACATGGATGGATGGCCTTGCCCTATGTAAAAAGCTGAAGAGACGTGTGTTGATGTGCAGGATGGTGAGCTTAGCTAGGATTGATCCTTTTAACCTTGATATTATGGTATTATCAGTGCACCTTCCATGACCAACAGGTTTGTTTGTTGTGCCAAAATTGACGTTGTGGGTCCATGATGTTTTTCTGGCTTTTCTTTTTCAATACTGTTTCAATGGCAGCCATGCTCAATAAAAATTCACAAAACAAGAAACTTGTTTTAATGTGTGTGTGTGTGTGTGTGTTGTTGTTGTTATTCTCAGGAAAGAAACATCTGCCAGCACTCATCAATGACTACCTGATATTTTTGTCCAGGTCCATATTAAGAATAATTGTTCTAATAATAGTATCCCTTACTGGGTGGCAATCAGCGTTGCTACCTTTACCCCCCGCGGGTTAGGGGGAACAATTTACCCCATGCTCCCCAGCATGTCGTAAGAGGCGACTAACGGATTCTGTTTCTCCTTTTACCCTTGTTAAATGTTTCTTGTATAGAATATAGTCAATGTTTGTAAAGAATTTAGTCAAGCAGTATGTAAGAAATGTTAAGTCCTTTGTACTGGAAACTTGCATTCTCCCAGTAAGGTCATATATTGTACTACATGTACGTTGCAAGCCCCTGGAGCAATTTTTTGATTAGTGCTTTTGTGAACAAGAAACAATTAACAAGTGGCTCTATCCCATCCCCCCTTTCCCCGTCGCGATATAACCTTGCACGGTTGAAAACGACGTTAAACACCAAAGAAAGAAAGAAAGTAAGTTGCTACCTTTTCAGTTTTCTGTTTAATTTTCCACAATTCCAGAGGTAGAGTAGTGTTATGGCACCCTTGCCCCCCCCCCCCCCCTCCCAAAAACAAGTCTGTTTACTGTAACATAGGCCCAAAAAAATAGGGTCGGTAGGTCGGGGGTTTTTTTTCCTTTTTTTTTTCTCCAAAAAAACATATGTTTAAGCTATTTTGCCAAAAAACAGACTTTTTTTTCTCTCCCCCAAATGCCAAAAAAAAGTCTAGGGTCACGCGAAAAAATAGGGTCGGTCGGAATACCGTAAACAGACTTTTTTTTTGTGTGGCCTAATGTGACCCACGCACTTGTCTAACATCACAGGCGTCCTTGCAAGAGAATCTTGAACAAATGAGACAGAGCTCTTCAGAGATCAGATAACCAAAGGGCAGTAAGAGCTCTAAATGCATACGACATGTGTAATTGAGTAAACCAGAGTTAAACAGAACCAATCCCCCGGCACCTGAGAGAATAACAAGCATTGAAATGAACATGAAATGAGGATGAAAGTCGCTTGTTATTCTCTCAGGTGCCAGGAGATTGGTTCGGCATAACTATCGCTTACTCCATTACACATCATCGCATGTCGTATGCATTTCGAGCGCTTTCTTCGCTTTGGTTATTAGACTTTAGCAAAGTTTTTAATGTGAGTAAAAAAGGTGTCTGTTATTTGGAGGTATCCTGTAAGTAGATAGGCCTATTGTAACAGGTGCCACAGTAGAGAGGCCGATTGTAACAGGTACCACTGTGCCACAGTAGAGAGGCCTATTGTAACAGGTGCCACAATAGAGAGGCCTATTGTAACAGGTGCCACAGTAGAGAGGCCGATTGTAACAGGTACCACTGTGCCACAGTAGAGAGGCCTATTGTAACAGGTACCACTGTGCCACAGTAGAGAGGCCTATTGTAACAGGTGCCACAATAGAGAGGCCGATTGTAACAGGTACCACTGTGCCACAGTAGAGAGGCCTATTGTAACAGGTACCACGGTAGAGAGGCCTATTGTAACAGGTACCACTGTGCCACAGTAAAGAAGCCTATTGTAACATGTACCACTGCCACAGTAGAGAGGCCTATTGTAACAGGAACCACTGTGCCACAGTAGAGAGGCCTATTGTAACAGGTACCACTGTGCCACAGTAGAGAGGCCGATTGTAACAGGTGCCACGGTAGAGAGGCCTATTGTAACAGGTACCACTGTGCCACAGTAGAGAGGCCTATTGTAACAGGTACCACTGTGCCACAGTAGAGAGGCCGATTGTAACAGGTACCACGGTAGAGAGGCCTATTGTAACAGGTGCCACAGTAGAGAGGCCTATTGTAACAGGTACCACTGTGCCACAGTAGAGAGTCCTATTGTTACAGGTACCACAGTAGAGAGTCCTATTGTAGCAGGTACCACTGTGCCACAGTAGAGAGGCCTATTGTAACAGGTACCACTGTGCCACAGTAGAGAGGCCTATTGTAAGAGGTACCACTGTGCCACAGTAGAGAGGCCGATTGTAACAGGTACCACTGTGCCACAGTAGAGAGGCCTATTGTAAAAGGTACCACTGTGCCACAGTAGAGAGGCCTATTGTAACAGGTACCACTGTGCCACAGTAGAGAGGCCTATTGTAACAGGAACCACTGTGCCACAGTAGAGAGGCCTATTGTAACAGGTACCACTGTGCCACAGTAGAGAGGCCTATTGTAAGAGGTACCAGAGTGGCCTATTGTAACAGGTACCACTGTACCACAGTAGAGAGGCCTATTGTAACATGTACCACTGTGCCACAGTAGAGAGGCCTATTGTAACAGGTGCCACAGTAGAGAGGCCTATTATAACAGGTACCACTGTGCCACAGTAGAGAGGCCTATTGTAACAGGTACCACTGTGCCACAGTAGAGAGGCCTATTGTAACAGGTACCACTGTGCCACAGTAGAGAGGCTTATTGTAACAGGAACCACTGTGCCACAGTAGAGAAGCATATTGTAACAGGTACCACTGTGCTACAGTAGAGAGGCCTATTGTAATAGGTACCACTGTGCCACAGTAGAGAGGCTTATTGTAACAGGTGCCACAGTAGAGCGGCCTATTGTAACAGGTACCACTGTGCCACATTAGAGAGGCCTATTGTAACAGGTACCACTGTGCCACAGTAGAGGCCTATTGTAAGAGGTACCACTGTGCCACAGTAGAGAGGCCTATTGTAACAGGTACCACTGTGCCACAGTAGAGAGGCTTATTGTAACAGGTACCACTGTGCTACAGTAGAGAGGCCGATTGTAACAGGTACCACTGTGCCACAGTAGAGAGGCCTATTGTAACAGGTACCACTGTGCCACAGTAGAGCGGCCTATTGTAACAGGTACCACTGTGCCACATTAGAGAGGCCTATTGCAACAGGTACCACTGTGCCACAGTAGAGAGGCCTATTGCAACAGGTACCACTGTGCCACAGTAGAGAGACCCATTTCAAATGGCAGAAATTAATATGTAAAGCGCGGAGAGCACAGTTGTGGTTCGCGCTATATAATTATAAGCTCTCCATAATAATAATAATAATAATTGTGACAGGTACCACCATACCACAGTAGAGAGGCCTATAGTTACAGGTACAACTGTACCACATTAAAGAGGCCTATTGTAACAGGTACCACAGTAGAGAGGCCTATTGTTACAGGTGCCACTGTACCACAGTAGAGAATCCTACTGTTACATGTACCGCTGTAGAGAGGCCAATGGTTACAGGTACCACTGCACCACAGTAAAGAGGCCAATTGTTACATTACTTCTGTACCACATTTGAGAGGCCAATTGTTACAGGTAGCACTGTACCACAGTAGAGCGGCCTAATTGTACAGGTAGCACTGTACCACAGTAGAGAGACCTATTGTTACAGGTACCACAGTAAAGAGGCCAATTGTTACAGGTAGCACTGTACCACAGTAGAGCGGCCTATTTGTACAGGTACCACTGTACCACAGTAGAGAGGCCTATTGTTACAGGTACCACAGTACCACAGTAGAGAGGCCTATTGTTACAGGTACCACTGTACCACAGTAGAGGCCTATTTTTACAGGTACCACTGTACCACAGTAGAGAGGCCTATTGTTACAGGTACCACTGTACCACAGTAGAGGCCTATTTTTACAGGTACCACCGTACCACAGTAAAAAGGCCAATTCTTATAAGTACCACTGTGCCACAGTAGAAAGACATATTGTTAACGATACCACTGTACCTCAGTAGAGAGGCCGATTGTTAAAGGTACCACTGTACCTCAGTAGAGAGGCCTATTGTTACAGGTACCATTGTAGCATATTCGAGAGGCCTATTGTTACAGGTACCACTGTAGTAAGGCCACACACACACACACACAAAGTTTAGATTTCCTAACACAATTGAGCAATTATTTTCTGAATTTGTTTTAATACTCATTCTGGAGAGAAAAAAATTGAGGTTCACAGACAATATTGGAAATTATTTTGGGGGTCCATACAAAAAGACAATGGAACATTCAGTAGGTGCTCAGACATTTGGCGGTCTATACTCAGAAAATAGAATATGTGGTGCTCCATACCCACAGACAACGGAGCATATGGCGGTCCATACCAACAGACAATGGGACATTTGCCTTTGGCGGTCCATATACCCCCCAGACAATGGAGCATATGGCGGTCCATACCAACAGACAATGGGACATTTGCCTTTGGCGGTCCATATACCCACAGACAATGGGACAGTTGCCTTTGGCGGTCCATATACCCACAGACAATGGGACATTTGCCTTTGGCGGTCCATATACCCACAGACAATGGGACAATTGCCTTTGGCGGTCCATATACCCACAGACAATGGGACAGTTGCCTTTGGCAGTCCATATACCCACAGACAATGGGACAGTTGCCTTTGGCGGTCCATAGACAATGGAACATTTGGCGGTTCATACTGATAGACAATGGAACATAAGGCGGTCTATACCCCCAAACAATGGAACATAAGGCGGTCTATACCCCCAAATAATGGAACAACGTCTGTTATTGCAGTTTTCTTTTCAAGCAAAATTTGATTAACAAATGAATCAAACAATATTAATTTTAAGCTTTCATGCTGTAATGCAAACCCATTGTCCGGTCCCCGTTAAAGACTTTGACTAAAATGTCAATAGAAGTGATTAATGCGGTCGCCCCAGTGGGGCCTCAACTTTTTCTAGGTGGGCGGATATGATCCTCCAAAATATTTTATCGACAAAATGAAACGAGTCGACGTCGGCCTGAAACTAAATGATCAACATTAAAAACCCGGGAATAGTATGACCAAGGCGAGTAAAGGCTTGGCTCCCCAAAAACCGAGACGGGTCACGCAAGGCTCCGCAAAGCATGCCAACATAGAACCGATTTTCTTTCATTTTGAACATAATTATACCGAGCAACAAAAGAAACGCGACTTCTCTTTGGAAATAAGTTTACTTTGCATTTGAAAATTGCATAGCTAAAATACCTGACATTGAAACGAATCGAAATAAAGGTGAGATGTTCATATAACACTCTACTTCGGTATGGGATCGTTCTTTGTTGTCCTGGGCAACGCAAAACCCGCCGGAAGGTCATTGTGCGTATGACCCCCGCTGGCGTTGATGACTGTCTGACATCGGCGCCTCGTGAAGTGGATGCATTAGTTGATACCATTTTCCCGACCAGGACCAAGATTGTGGAAAAGCACAGGTCCGAAAGTTTGGTTGAGGCAAATTATACCCCACACCATCTCGTCAAGTTTAGTCCACCCTGGGCATTGTGTTCAATGATGCAGCCATCAACATAACGCTCACTTCTTCTTCTCCACACTCTGGCGAGCTCATAAACATGATTGATGCAGCAAGGGCCATCATACCAGGGAACACAATGTTTTGTTTATTGCCACAAGTTCCAGTTAGGTGATTCTGGGCCAACTGTTGGCGCGCCACTTCATGTCTTCGAGGAAGGACGTCTTGATCTTGATGATTACGCTGCTGGGTACCAGAAGACTGGCATAAATGCAGCGGGGGAGAGTGCGGCAGCCTAATGGTGGTGGACGGCTGCTAGCTTGGCTTTAAAGATGCCAATGCTTTTGGAGGTTACAATATTGTCCTCAAGTAGATTCCAGTCTTGTGCCGTCTTCACAAAAAAAGGAGTTCCTAAACTGATCAGTGCGGCCTTGGGGCACTGAATAGGGTCTAGAATTGTTTCTTGAATACTGTGAGACGATGTCGGATGTGTGATGGTCAGAGTGTCTCACTGGCCGGATTTTACGGCCTTGCTTCTGCTCAGTTAAGAACTGGTGTGATGGTAGTGCCGGTACCAGCCCCTCAACCACCCTATAGGCCCATTGCAGAAACTCAAGTTAACAACAGCATTTCTACTCGGCGCGCGCGGTATGAGAATCACGGGTCGTAACTCTCTGGAATTGGTCATCCGCCGCCATGTTGGATGCCTTGCACGATCTCTGACAGTGCTTGAGCGTTGGGTGGCGACTCGACAAAAGTGAAAATGACACGTTGTGTGGCCAAAAACTGCAGTCAGCAGGCACACTTTAGGATCCCTAAAGTTGTTTACCATCAGGGTGACAACTGGAAGGAAGTTACTGAGCGGAGAAGACGATTATAACTGGTTATTTTTTGCTGTGTGCAGTGCGCTGAGTCAACAATTGTCCATCGGTTGTGCCTTTAGAGTGAACACTGTGATAGGATGCTTTGAAAATTATACTTTGCAGTAGTTACCTGAGCTGCATTGTACCTCATTTGCCTGTCTTGAGAGCTTTATCTTGTGAATTTTGGTGCACTGTCTGCATGGTAATTTGAGATAAAGAATAAATAAATGAATATAATAATGTATTCTTGCTTTACTTTTTATGTTGTGCTGTTGTGTTAAAAAGGCAGATCCCCTTTGGACTCATGCATGCACAGTTTTCTTCATTTTGTCTGCATACACAGTGAAATACGCAAAAAGAACAAGAGTGCAATGAAGAAAACTAACAAAGACGGCATCCAATATGGCGGCGCGAAGAGAGTATGAGCGGAGTTGTGCCCCTTAGGGCTAAAGCTAGCCGATCCTTTTGATAACGTCACGCCGAGTAAGAAGAATGAACTGGACCTATAGAAGAACGTCAGACGGAGTTGTTGACGTCGCTGTTGCAGAGGTTGGAGTCCAGTTTTCTCTAGGAGTCTGGTGACGCTGCCGGGGCCGGGTCGACGACCTGAAGTCGCCTGTGATAAACCTCGACGCTTTGCGTTGTTCGCGTTCGATGCAGTCAATGTCTTTCTTCAGGTAGGGGTCCCAGACAACCGCCCCATACTCCAGGACGGGACGCACAAGGGAGAGGTAGGCCTGCTGACGGCAACGAGGCGGGCAGCGTTGGAGGTTGCGGCGGAGAAAGCCAAGGGTGCAGTTTGCTTTTTTAGTGATAGAAGAAATGTGGGGGCTCCATTTCATGTCGTCTGAGAGGAGAATGCCAAGGTAGGGTGTGGATCTAACGTTTTGGAGGATGCTGTTGTCCAGTTGGTAGTAGAAGTCAGAGGATTTGTTTATACTGAGGATATAGCATTTAGAGGCGTTGAAGCGCATGCCCCAGGTAACCGCCCACTCTTCGAGGTGTCTGAGGTCTTGTTGCAGGGATTGGTGATCCGTGAAGGAGTTTATTTCCCTATAGAGCAGGCAGTCGTCGGCGAACAAGCGGACGTGGGACGATACGGAGGCTGGCAGGTCGTTAATATGGACAAGGAAGAGTAGTGGGCCGAGCACCGTCCCCTGCGGGACGCCAAAGTCTACTGTAGTTGATTTGGATGAAGTACCCTCGAGTACAACTTTCATGGAGCGTTTAGTGAGGAACGACGTGAGCCAGTTGAGTAGGGGGCCGTTTATGCCATAACAGGAGAGTTTGTGGAGAAGGTGTCCTCTAGCTGAGCAGAAGTTTTGGAGGTCTCGCTCAGTCAGTCTTCATCGCGCTGTCTGGCCACTGATTGGACACTGGTGGTTCCCAATGATGTTCCTGGTTGTGTCAGTGGCTTTTTGGAATCGATCTCGAAGACGTTGTGGTAGGAACTGGTGATCTTGTCTTATTGAGGTAATGCGAATATTCCACCGCGTTGCATAACTGTAGTGCTTCCAATGTCATTGTCAGCAAAACATTGCTGAAGGTAATAGACTGTTGACATGTGCACGTCTAAAGCACATGCCAGCGCTTCTGGATCATCCCCAGCTTTAAGTCGACCTGGCGTTTTGGTAGTGTCAATCTCGGCATCCTGGCTGTTTCAAAAGTGAGACTGGCAGCAAGCGTGCCATGGTCTCTTTTGGTTGCTAATGCATCAGTGAATACATCTCACACATAAGATTTCTCCTGCTCCACTTGCACGTGCTACGAGCGCGCATTATGTGTTTCACGTGAAACCTGCTTGTCCCGTGTGTTGAAACAGTCGCAGCATCAAAATAATCACACAACAGCTAGGTCAAACATGCCTTCATCAAACTTTTGTGGATTGATAATCCTAACTCTATAATTGTTCGTGATTTTTTCAATCAAACAATGCCGAATCTCAGTTTGTTCGCGTTTCTTTCGTTGCTCGGTATATGTTTAGTAAATATGACATATATATATTTATATGTATTGTTAGCTTTAGGAAATGATCAAGAGTACAATGCAATCCTCTGAATCAGTTATCAAAATTTTAATTGTATTCGATTTTAATGTATAAATTGATCAAATTATTGATTTATAAGCTTCATAGCTGAAATGAGTCAAATACTGATCGTTTGACAAAAAATCAATAAATTTGATTAAAAAATTATGTCGCCACAACTTCTTTAAAAAGCAGGATATTGTGTCATGAAAGAAATTTATCGAGAAAAAAAAAATGAAGAAAAAACCTTCGGGGTGAACAATATGGAAAAATTCTCAAAAAGTTTCATGAACATTGGTCCAGTCTGGGCATCGCTCTACACACACACACCACAACCACCGATTCCCAATCTATCTTCTGAATGAAAAGAGGGAGGGATATCTAATGAAAAGAGGGCTGGGAGATTGCACACACACACACACACACACACACACACACACACACAAATCATCGCCTTATCTCGATTCCCAGTCTAATGGAATACAATTATGTACATGTATGCTGTCTAGATAGTAATAATGTAAAAAAAAAGTGATTCTGAATTTTGAGGTCTTCACAGCCAGACACTGAAAAAGACTATATGTGACGTCAACCTGACGTTCCAAAAGTGCGTCACAGACATAATACGTTACTTGGCTCATGACCGCTCCCTCAAAAATGTTGCAGTTTACAAATAGAGTGAGCGACGAAACTGGATCAAAGGTAAGAAATTACATCTTTTTAACCAAATCTTGTTTCGAAATTTACTATAATTGACGTTAGACATGGTTCTAACTTACTGGATTTAGTTCCCAAAGCATATTTTTTGCTGCCTTTGGTACTCCTGAGAACATAAGCACTTAGTGAAGGCGTTGAATAACGGAATATCTAGTAAGCTTACGCTTCTTTTCTGACTTCTAAGTTCTAGCTGCAGTGCGTACAGAACGACGGGATGCACAGTTTGGAGAGCCTGCTGCTGTAATATAAAACCTTACACATAGACTCTACAGTAGACTATACTGAGCTTAGTGACAATCAGACTAGAACTTGACTTTTAGCTCCGATGTCATTGTCAGTGAGACTGAAGAAAAGTGTTGTTTGCCTGTGCAGGTGGAGAGGCGTTGTACTGGGCTGGGTCGCGTTGTCATGAACTGACCGTGTCTGCCAGGTAAGCCGTGCGTGTCACTACGTACATATATCTGTTGAACGCACTTTCTCTCACACGCGCACAGTGCACACATACACACAGACTGAGACACGTGCCTGTTACTCGGAGGACGCCAAGAACGGCGTTCAGTGCGCGCCTGCTAGCTTACTGGAGGGACTGTGAGCCTCCTTGCATGTTTCTTGGTTGTCAAGTGGTACTGTCTCCATCATTCATGCTTTCATCATGGAACTGCCCTCATATTTCTTGATTTTCGTGTTGTAATTCCACGATTCATGCTTTCATCATGAAACTGCAATTCATGTTTCTTAGTTGTCATATATATGCGGTACTGTCTCCATCATTCATGCTTTCATCATGAACTGCCCTCATTTGTTTTGGTTTTCGTGTGGTACTGTTTCCACAATTCATGCTTTCATCATAGGACTGCCTTCATGTTTCTTGGTTTTCATATTTATATGGTACTGTTTCCAAGATCCATGGTTTCATCATGGTACTGCAATTCGTGCAATTCGTATTTCTTGGTTGTCATGCAGTACTGTCTCCGTCAGTGATTGATGCTTTCATCATGGAACTGCCTTCATGTTACTTGGTTTTCATATGGTACTGTGTACATGATTTATGCTTTCATCATGGGACTGCCTTCGTGTTTTTGGGTTTTCATATATATATGGTACTGTCTCCATGATCCATGGTTTCCTCATGGTACTGCCTTCAAGTTTCATGGTAACCCTTCATTTATATTTTATGATGCTACCTCCTTTCCAAGGTCTCATTATGGTACTACCACGACCTTCACGTTTCAAACTGTAATTATGGCACTTGCCTTTAAGTGTCATGGTCTTATGATGGCACAACCTTGACGTTATATGATGCTAAAATTTCCATTTCATGATGGGTTCATTACATTACTAATACTACCTTCATGTTTTATGCTTCCTTACGGTACTACCTTCACGTGTCATTGTTTAATTTACGGTACTACCTTCAAGTTTCATGCTTTCCTTACTTACGGTACTACCTTCACGTGTTATAGTTTAACTACGGTACTACCTTAAAGTTTCATGCTTTCATTATGGTACTGCCGTAGAGTCTCATGGTTGTATTACGATACTACTACTTATTACCACCTTAACGTTTCAAGCGTTCATGAAGGTACTGCCTTAACGTTTCATGTTTTTATGACAATACTACCTTTACGTTTCATGTTTTCATTACGATACTACTTTAAAGTTTTAAGCGTTCATGGTGGTACTTCATTACGATACTAGTTACTACCTTAACGTTTTTAACCGGCACGGTTGGCCTAGTGGTAAGGCGTCCGCCCCGTGATCGGGAGGTCGTGGGTTCGAACCCCGGCCGGGTCATACCTAAGACTTTAACATTGGCAATCTAGTGGCTGCTCCGCCTGGCGTCTGGCATTATGGGGTTAGTGCTAGGACTGGTTGGTCCCGTGTCAGAATAATGTGACTGGGTGAGACATGAAGCCTGTGCTGCGACTTCTGTCTTGTGTGTGGCGCACGTTATATGTCAAAGCAGCACCGCCCTGATATGGCCCTTCGTGGTCGGCTGGGCGTTAAACAAACAAACAAACAAACCTTAACGTTTTATTTTTTATTACGATACTGAGTTAACGTTTCGTGTTTCATGACGATACTACATTAAAGGTACTGAACTTGTCAAATCCAGGTGCACGGAGCCCCTGGGGCTTTTAGTCATACCTCAGGCAGCTATCCGTTAGAAGAACTACCAAGTTTCATTGACTTGCACCCAAAGAGTCAAGAACTGCGATTTTTTTACGAATTAATTTCGTACTCGGACCCGGCTGGTCTTGACCTATTTTTGGATCTAAATTTAGATCAGGTAGATCACCACATCATGCACAAAAAGACACGTCACTAGCAAACTATGTCAGACGTCATCATGAGTTTGTGTAAAACAAAGTCGAGGCCGGAATCACTCAGTTGAATCGAACTCCGACCAAACACCACGTAATAAATAGGTTAATTTATGCACTCGCGTGAACAAGAAACTGTCGAGCTTCACAGATGTCGTCGTTGGGTAGTTTGGGGTTTGTTTTACTACCATAGGAAGATTTTTGAACTGTAAATGCACTCAGCTGCAACAAAAACGCAAAACGAAGGCTGTGAGCTGCACTGTGCCTTTAACGTTACATGTTTCATGACGATACTACATTAACGTTTCATGTTTCATGACAATACTACCTTAAAGAAAAAGTCCAAGGTTTGTAAGTATCTCTAAAAACTTGAAAATCGAATGCCAAATGTTACAAACATCTCTGGAAAAATATTTTAAAAATTGAAAAAAAATTGTTGTTGTTGTAGTTGAAGATTTAGTGTTGCGGGGCTAACCAAGACAAGTCGCCTGGGGTCAAGTAGTGGTCACGTGGTTTTCGGTGCACTGTGACGTCGGTGCACTGTGACGTCACAAGTTATTGTGTTGATTCTACCACTAGTACCAGCTTGATTTTCACACAGAAAAGTCACCACTGTATGCCCGAAAAGAATGCCTCGGTGGAGAGCAGCCGCAAACTGCAACAACTCGTCAATGTCCCCAGGCATTTCATAGCACACTTTCCCTCATAAAACTCTGAGTCTCTTGTGGAAATGGAAGAGATGTGTGCAGCACAAGCGTGCAGATTTCAAAGTGTCGGGCACTTTCTGGACACAGATTTCGCCATTTTTCTGCAGCACAAAAGTTGGCGTTTCATCCCTGAAACAAATGTGTTGACCACTGGCAGTGTCTTCCCTTCATAAAAGTCCGGAGAGGGCAGTGTTACGACGAGCCATCGAAACCCCGAGGCGACATACGAACAGCGGATTATCTCACAAGAAGGAATGCGTTGAAGGTCAGAGTACATGCTTTTATTTTCATGCATACGTAAACATTGTTTTGCTGCGCAGCGAATACGAATTGGTGCAGAACAGTGTGTCTGGGTCCGGCTGATATTCGCTGGAGTACAGATGCGCCACAGGCTAGATCTACAGAGTTACAGAACGGTCTGAGCTGAGCTAAGAGTAAGAGTAACAAAACTTGACTAAATGTAAAAAGTAGTCAGGGTTGTGGACACGTAAGACAATGCGTGTGTCACGTTATCTATTCCATTCAGACACAAACTATCCGCTATTTTTACCAGATCTAAACTTTTGGTGGATGTGCAACCGGTAAGCTAAACAGACACCTGCATGCTAGAGACAAGAAGATTACGAATTGTGCAGGGAATTAATCTTTCTGCATTGACTGAGAGACGCAAAACCAGTCTAATTGCTACAACATGGATACACATCCAGACGACTTCCAGAGGGTGTCTAAATGTTCAGTGTACTGTATAGATCAGAAGCATACTTTCGAATTGATTTATACTCACACTCATTTTCTCTCTTCTTTTACTTCCAGACCTTTCATCATCACTCACGGCCACTGGTCAGAACAGGTCACTAGACACAGACACCGTGACCATTCCAGATTTCCCGGTTCTTCGTGATCACAACGCAACTGTTGACCAGTCCTGTTCCTACTGTCCAGAATCACCACAGGAGAAAACCAACGTGCCATTCATCGTAAGATTTTTGTTTTGTTTTGAAAATGAGTGCCTTATTCTAGCTTTGCAAAAAACGAGAAAGTGTCTTTGACAGATACCATCCAAATAATACATTATGAAAACAAGTACAAGTTCATTTCTACTCATGTTAATCGTTTATGCTTTCTGTGCTGAGCGACATATGGATTGAATTTCTTTCGTAACTCACCTCCTGTCAACATGCAAAACTATATCTGTCGAAGTAGTTTCAAATAAAGTTAGTATGCTTCCGAATAAAAAATATAAAAAAGGGTATTTTCTGAAATTTTTAATTATAGACCATCACGAAACATTCACGAGTATGTTGTTGACCTGATGGTCTTTATGGTAGACAGCAAGAGTTGCATGTTCAAGAAGTTTAACTTTAAGCAGTACATTTGAAAGAGCAAGGTAATTTAAGGTGGTATAATTTTAATGGTAGGTTCCACTGTAAGGCGACATGGAGGGTATCTTTGACGGACTCATTCAACATTCATACCCATGCACATCACCTCAAACACATAAGCTTTGTTCTTGAGTCAAATTTATTGGCTTCATAAATATTGTGAATTTTTGTCCGTTTGCAGATTGGCTTATCTATGAATTTTTTTCGAAAATATCTTGTGATCTACGTACGCATAATGTAACACGTGAAGAAGAACATAAAAAGTTCGTCAAAAGGAATCTAATTTGCATTTCAACCCATTTGCCTTCCTTATTGTTAATTTTTGACTCACATGCGAAGCAAAAGTGAGTCTATGTACTCACCCGAGTCGTCCGTCCGTCCGTCCGTCCGGAAAACTTTAACGTTGGATATTTCTTGGACACTATTCAGTCTATCAGTACCAAATTTGGCAAGATGGTGTATGATGACAAGGCCCCAAAAAACATACATAGCATCTTGACCTTGCTTCAAGGTCAAGGTCGCAGGGGCCATAAATGTTGCCTAAAAACCAGCTATTTTTCACATTTTTCACATTTTCTCTGAAGTTTTTGAGATTCAATACCTCACCTATATATGATATATAGGGCAAAGTAAGCCCCATCTTTTGATACCAGTTTGGTTTACCTTGCTTCAAGGTCAAGGTCACAGGAGCTCTTCAAAGTTGGATTGTATACATATTTTGAAGTGACCTTGACCCTGAACTATGGAAGATAACTGTTTCAAA
The DNA here is from genome assembly GCF_037325665.1 of Littorina saxatilis. Taxonomy (NCBI): domain Eukaryota; kingdom Metazoa; phylum Mollusca; class Gastropoda; order Littorinimorpha; family Littorinidae; genus Littorina; species Littorina saxatilis. Next base: position 61,917,636 of record NC_090248.1, on the reverse strand, counting down.
CTTAAAAATTATGTGGGGCACATGTTATGCTTTCATCATGAGACACATTTGGTCACATATGATCAAGGTCAAGGTCACTTTGACCCTTATGAAATGTGACCAAAATAAGGTAGTGAACCACTAAAAGTGACCATGTCTCATGGTAGAAAGAGCCAATAAGCACCATTGTACTTCCTATGTCTTGAATTAACAGCTTTGTGTTGCATGACCTTGGATGACCTTGACCTTGGGTCAAGGTCACATGTATTTTGGTAGGAAAAATGTGTAAAGCATGTGAGTCGTATGGGCTTTGCCCTTCTTGTTTCTTCATAAAGACTACTTTAAATTTATAAACAAAATGTTTAACCATTTCAATGCCTCTGAACACGTTTAAAAAAATGCAGGTCTTTGCTCACTATATCAGATCTGCCAAGGCTCAGTTTACACAGGAAAAATCATCTGTCGACTTGAACACATACCAATAATCAACATCCTCACTGTTTCTTGGAGCTGGATTTTGTGTGTGGAATGAATTACACATGTGGCGTTTTAGAATATAATTCATAGAAGATGTACATTCGTGCAGAAAGGCTTTAATTTAATAATTAGGTCTTCGTGATGTTCTCTTAAAATAACTAACATGTGTTCCCTTTACCGGGCCTCTGAACCAGTTTTGTGAATATGCAGGTTAAACTCGTGCTTTTTCTGTGTTATCAGTGTATTTCTCATCCAGGCATGGATGCGTCCTCTTAAATGGACAGCCCTTCCCGTGTAAACGATTGGGTTCAAAATCTCAAATCTTACCAGGCTTTTACATGGGATATGGCCATCCTTCCGTTTTGAAAAATACCAGAACTGAACACTCTGTATGGGTACTCTCTTTGCGAATGTAGAATTTTATGAATTAATTTCTTTAACGCCACACGTGTAAAACATTCCCTAAAAAAATCCAGCTCCAAAAACCAGTCAGGATGTTTATTCCTGGTATATGTTCAAGTTAAGAGATTTTTTTTCTATGTAAAAGTCTTCGCAGATCTGTGTAGTGAGCAATCCTGTTTTGAAAAAGGACGTGCCTTTAAGCCTGTATAGACGGTTTGATTGTTGAGATACCTGGTGGCAATGACCGCACGGGTGGCAAGAGGTAGTAATGCACAGATGACAACAAACCGACCTGCATTTAAAAAAAAAAGTTAGGAGGCCTTGATAGGGGAAACATTTTGTTAATTTCCAGAATCTTTATGAAGAAATAATGAACGAGAAGAAAGTCTGGCCTTGAAGTAAATGCAAATTAAACTATGTATACTTTTGACAAACTTTTTCTGTTATTATTCACATGTTAAAATGTGTGCAGAGATCGTTAGTTACTTCCAAACAACCATGTTTCAGGCAACAGGCAAACGGACAATACTGGACACAGGCTATGCTGACCGGCTCATGGACTGATTACCTGATGCAGGAGTAGACCAACAGTGAAAAAAGTCTGGAACAAAATGTTGCAGAATGTGAACCATGTACCGGACCACGTGACAACCCAGTATCATCTTCAAACCATGCAGGAATCTGTTCAACACAGTCACACGATTTGTAAAAGTATATTTCAGCCTTCTGTAGCTCAGGGAGTTTGAACCCCACTCTTCATCCGTTTGGGAAAGTATTTCTGATTGTTTTGACTGCACAGGTTGGTAATGGTACTCTGATGCTTCTGCCGAGAAACCCCACTCGCTAGCGCACCAGCTGCCTGTTATGGGTAAGCGACGTGCCTGTATTTCCTGCAAAGCAAGACAGAATAAAACAGCAGCTTAGTTTGAGCTTTTAAGACATTCGTACAAGAGAAAACGTGTACGTGTTTGTTTGGAGAGGGTGGATAGAATCATAAGACATGCTGTGTCTATGTGACGTAGAGCAGGTTTTCAAATTCATGCTGAAGCACTGTGTGATCGCTATTTTTGTTGGCATATCTTACCTTGATTTCAGATAGACTGGGAACCGAAATGAGGATGTTTACATGAATAAACTATGCTGATATGTATGTGTTTAGAAATAAAGAATAGTTTTAATGATATATGATGGTGTTTTATTTTCTTTTTTAACCCAATGTGATATTTTCGTATTTGAAAACAAATTGTACACTCTGTTGTCAATTTTACTTTCAGATAAATAAATCTATCATAATGGAAATCATCTGTTTGTGTTGTGTTACTTACCCATTTTGATCAAGGTTGAGTCGTCCATATTCCTGTGTGTACGCATAGTATGCAGTTTGAAGGTAGTAGATGTCCGAGCAAACATAGGAAGATGTGCTGTTAGGCTGTCTATCCCCTCATCCAGGTTTTCCAGATATTTGAATTTCGTTCCCTCTTGGAGTTTCTGCACTGACACCTGATAAGGCCTAAAAAAAAAAAAAGGTGTGGTTACAGTAACCCGACCTACCCTAATTTTAGGGGCCGATCCTATAACTTTTTATTACATTTGTCAACAAAAAAAATAAAAAAAAAAAAACGAGTGCAAAAAACGCAATGAAAGCGAAAGCGCCCGAGTCGCACACTTATTTCCCTGTCAAGTAGGTTTAATTTGTACACATTAGAAAAAAAAGTTTAAAAAAAAAAAAAAGTGATTGCCTACCTACCTACCCTATTTTTTTTGGCTATGTTACCGTAACCACACCTATTTTTTGAGTCACTTGAGAAAAAGTGACTCTATGTAATCGGTCAGTGTTAGTCTGTCCGGCCGGCCGGCCGTCCGGCCGGCCGTCCGTAGACACCACCTTAACGTTGGACTTTTCTCGGAAACTATCAAAGCGATCGGGCTCATATTTTGTTTAGTCGTGACCTCCAATGACCTCTACACTTTAACGATGGTTTCGTTGACCTTTGACCTTTTTCAAGGTCACAGGTCAGCGTCAAAGGAAAAATTAGACATTTTATATCTTTGACAAAGTTCATCGGATGTGATTGAAACTTTGTAGGATTATTCTTTACATCAAAGTATTTACATCTGTAGCCTTTTACGAACGTTATCAGAAAAACAAGGGAGATAACTAGCCTTTTCTGTTCGGCAACACACAACTTAACGTTGGGCTTTTCTCGGAAACTATAAAAGTGACCGGGCTCAAATTTTATGTGAACGTGACTCATTGTGTTGTGAATAGCAATTTCTTCCTGTCCATCTGATGCCTCATATAATATTCAGAACTGCGAAAGTGACTCGATCGAGCGTTTGCTCTTCTTGTTTTTTTTTGGCCTAAGCAAAATACACGTATCACTCTGTGATCATGGCAACATGTATCATCTGTATGCCCCGTTCAAAAATTACCTTGAGATTCTAAGGTATCTACACAGAAATTGCACTGGATCACAAAAACAACACGAACAGTAGTACATGTAATGTATATTCAGTTTGAAAATTCATGCAATGAGAGTCTATAACCCGATTTAACCCCAGGTAGATTCAGGGTCCCACTGACTGAATCTCATATGGTTGTTTTTCGGCACACACCACACATTTTTAATGGGACTGTGAGGTTTTGTTAATACAGTAAAATAATATAGTAGCAACGTACTGTCTGTTCGTGACGTTTGAGAATACCGATCTATGCACTAACGCATTGTCTTTTTGTAGTGTGACTGTCCGATATTGCGTACTCCTAAAAATCAATGATCAAAAAGTTTGAACTGCTGTAATCGTGTTTCAGCATCTATGTCTGACAGTGCTTATTTGCTTCCAAAACGGCTTGCGATATCACTACTATACTAGCCATCAGCGTTTCGCCACTGCTCAGAAAATCTTATGATTTCAGATCTAGTTTGAGATCGGAAATCACGTGTGCTCGTTTAACAAACGAAATTTATTTATTACTTCCCTTTGACCGTTTCGCAAGAAAAATGTCAGGATCACTATTAGTATTAGCACATGAAAGCAGCCCACTGCCATTTCAAAAAGTTTCACTGTTTAATGGTGTCGATGTCATGTAGTGTCTTACTGTCGCAAATAAAAATACCAGGATAATTGCAGTTTTGTCCGCAAGAAACAGGCTTTGCGCAATGTTAACTTGCTGTCTACATGTTTCGTTGTGTGACTGAAGAATTACTCAGAATTCCAAGAGAAAATAAGGATAGCTTAGTCGCGTGTGAACATCACTGTGGAAACATTTATTCTAAACTGGGCAGTTCAAGGACGAAATCCTTGATTAAAGATAGGAAAATAAACAACACCAGATGCCTGAAATAATAGCATAAATCAATTATCTTTACATGCTTACAGATCTGTGGAAGCACATCAACTGATCTGTGAAAAACACACCTGACTTCGATCTAGCATGCAAGAGGTAGCGACTACGGACTAGTAGTAGTAGTGTGTCAACATCACAACAAAGAGAATCACATACCATTTCGTATTGCCGCTTATGCTGGCTCTGTTCCTTGTGGCCTCGCCAGCATTTTGACGACGAAGAGGCTCAAACGGGCACGCTAAAACCTCAGGCTGGCTGAAAACCGGTCCGTATTCCACTTGTCTTCCTCACTGCTTGAGCCGGCCATGTTTGTTGTTCAAGGCTCGTGACGTAGCACACGTATGTGCACAAGGTCATGAGCCAAGACTGCGCGCGCGATGGAACGATTCAGATCAACCAAAAACGAGTCAAAGTATACTTTTTGGATTTCTGTGTTCATTTTTACACACGCATTTGTGGTTGATGAATTAAGAGGGTCAACATATCAAAAGTGACCCTAAACCTTGGACTTTTCCTTTAATGTTTCCCGCTGTCATGAGTGTACTGCCTTCATGTTTGACACAGCTTGTACATCGGAGGCAGGCGTGTGGACTGGGGATGAGGATGGGATTTCTAAAGTGGGAAATCCGTTACCCGCTGCCGCGCATACTTCTGCTGTGCTTCGTTGTCTGGCAGGTGTCAAGTATGTCATCCCCGGCAGCCAGCGTCTCTTCACAAGACACGCGCATAAAACGTACGGCAACTTCATTTTTAAACATGACATTTTTACCTACATCTCTTTACCATTTTCCGAACGCGTGGGTGGGTACATTTATATATAATATATATATGTGTGTGTATAAACTTGGCCAAACAATTATTGCAACACATTTCAAACCCAAATTAAAGCATTAATTCCCGTGACATTTCATTAAAACTTTATATATGCCAGTTAAAGGCCGTTCACTTTAAACCTTCAGGATCACCTTTTGTATCAAATATTTCTTTTACAGAGATCACGTGACCGCCGCTCAAAATCGACCAGACAAAAACGAAAGGGCCGAATGAAAAATCGACCAAAAAATCACAATAGGAAAAAACTTTGCAACTTTGACATACGCGAAGAAAGTCAAACCAATGATCTACACAGAACAGATTGTTTTGTTTTGCTACCTTGCGTATTTCGCGTGCTATGCTATATCTACTGATGCAGGTGTCGATCGCAAGAGAGGTCAACAAGTCGCGTAAGGCGAAATTACTACATTTAGTCAAGCTGTGGATTTCACAGAATGAAACTGAACGCACTGCATTTTTTCACAATGACCGTAGTCCGCCGCTCGTGCAAAACGCAGTGAAACTGACGAGACTGTTTAGCGCGGAAGTGGTTTCGCTGTGCTGCATAGCACGCTTTTCTGTACCTCTCTTCGTTTTAACTTTCTGAGCGTGTTTTTAATCCAAACATATCATATCTATATGTTTTTGGAATCAGGAACCGACAAGGAATAAGATGAAATTGTTTTTAAATCGATTTCGGAAATTTGATTTTGATCATATTTTTTATATTTTTAATTTTGAGAGCTTGTTTTTAATCCGAATATAACATATTTATATGTTTTTGGAATCAGAAATTGATGAAGAATAAGATGAACGTAAATTTGGATCGTTTTTGAGTCACTTGAGAAAAAGTGACTCTATGTAATCGGTCAGTGTTAGTCTGTCCGGCCGGCCGGCCGTCCGGCCGGCCGTCCGTAGACACCACCTTAACGTTGGACTTTTCTCGGAAACTATCAAAGCGATCGGGCTCATATTTTGTTTAGTCGTGACCTCCAATGACCTCTACACTTTAACGATGGTTTCGTTGACCTTTGACCTTTTTCAAGGTCACAGGTCAGCGTCAAAGGAAAAATTAGACATTTTATATCTTTGACAAAGTTCATCGGATGTGATTGAAACTTTGTAGGATTATTCTTTACATCAAAGTATTTACATCTGTAGCCTTTTACGAACGTTATCAGAAAAACAAGGGAGATAACTAGCCTTTTCTGTTCGGCAACACACAACTTAACGTTGGGCTTTTCTCGGAAACTATAAAAGTGACCGGGCTCAAATTTTATGTGAACGTGACTCATTGTGTTGTGAATAGCAATTTCTTCCTGTCCATCTGATGCCTCATATAATATTCAGAACTGCGAAAGTGACTCGATCGAGCGTGTGCTCTTCTTGTATAAAAAAAAAATTAATTACAATTTTCTGATTTTTAATGACCAAACTCATTTATTAGTTTTTAAGCCACCAAGCTGACATGCAATACCGAAGTCCGGTCTTTGTCGAAGATTACTTGGCCAAAATGTCAATCAATTTGATTGAAAAATTGGGGTGTGACAGTGCCGCCTCAACTTTTACAAAAAGCCGGATATGACGTCATCAAAGGTATTTATCGAAAACAAGAAAAAAACGTCCGGGGATATCATTCCCAGGAACTCTCATGTCAAATTTCATAAAGATCGGTCCAGTAGTTTAGTCTGAATCGCTCTACACACACACACGCACAGACACACAGACATACACCACGACCCTCGTCTCGATTCCCCCTCTATGTTAAAACATTTAGTCAAAACTTGACTAAATGTAAAAATGGAACGTTCACGCTGTTTTGCGCTGGCCCTTCCGTTTTTGTCTAGTCGATTTTGAGGGTACCCTTAATGGAGCGTCGGTCACGTGATCCCTGTAAAAGAAATATTTAATCCAAAAGGTGATCCTGAAGGTTAAGTGAACGGCCTTAACTGGCATATAAAGTTTTAATGAAACGGATTTTTGTTTTGATGTACAATTTTCATTCAATTTTCTTTTCATGTTTGCTTGCTTTTCATTTAAACTGTACAAAAGCCGCCATTTATATGTATTTTTCTAGAAAACTGTAAACACCACTACAGTGGACGCCGCTTAATAAAACCGCGGTTAATAGAGCCAGCCGCTTATAAAAGCCGATTTCAGACGATCCGGATTTATCACTATATCTTATGTATTAGAAAAAGCCGGTTAATAAACCCAACCCGCCGCTTATTAAAGCCAGTTTTCTCAGAGAAATCACGAAAGCGCAGAAAAAGATTCTCCAATGAGAAAACGACAGCGGTTTGGTAAAGAAAAAGAAGTTGAGGAGGGTTTTCTCAGATGGTTTCAGCAAATGATCAAAGTACACGTACATGTACATAATTAAAACAAAAGTTCAACATCCTTCGTGAAGTTTTGTTTAGATTCAAACAAGTGTAAATGACGAAAGAAAGTGACTGAGTGACGTAAATAAAAGAGAAGATTTTTTTTCTTTCGAAAATGACGTATTCCTGAACCGCCGGTTAATAAATCCGCCGCTTATTAAAGCCATTTTTGGTCGGTCCAGAAGTGGCTTTATTAAGCGGCGACCACTGTATAAGCATTATGCTTGTTGTTGTTTACTCAATATGCGTTTTTTGTAAATAATGCACAAACGTTGAATAGAACAGTTTAAACCAAATGACACGGGGATTAATGCTTTAATTTGGGTTTGAAATTTGTTGCAATAGTTTGTTTGCCAAGTTTATATGTGTGTGTGTGTGTGTGTGTGTGTGTGTGTGTGTGTGTGTTTTATCTTTGCTCAGATTTTGATGAGATTTTCTTCAGCGTTTGACAGTTGTGTCACTCATTGTCTTTTGCCTGCTGATGTTATGAATAGGCAAGTTTGGCGCAGGCCTTCTGAACAGTTCCCCACAGTTTTACATCTGAAATTGTGATCTTTGACCAGTTCAGGTCGCGCAAGGGGGTGGGATGGGGGGGTGGGGGATTCAAGGTGAGGGCACGCTTGTAGAACGTGTTTCGGAATCTGTTCTTCCTCGCCTCAGTCACACAGAGCTGATGGTGCAACGCCTATCCTTTTGAGGTGTGTCTTCAAATCGCAGTGTCCCGTGCGAAAGCGGAAGATGGCTGTCTGCTCTGTGCGAGTGGGATAGAAGATAGGATCTTGGTTGGGCTGGTGGTCATAATATGTCTTCTCTTTGAAAGTCGACGCCCAGCGGTTTGTGATGAGGGATTTTCCTCTCGGTAGGAAAGGGTTGGTTTGGGCTGTGGTTGTCTTCCGCTCGTTTCCAGGAATGCCACAATGTGCTGGGATCCACTGAAGCACGTTGGCGGATTTCTGTGACAAGTAGTACAGAGTCCCCTTCAGGTCTGTTAGGGACTTCTTGGCCGTGTCTGCTGCTAAGCCCGTCCTTAATATGAGTTATTTCTAATATGCTGACTGTTAGCAAATGATAACAGGCATGTCGGACTTCGTCTAAGCTTCGACGAAGTCTAGTTCCGGTAGCTTCGCGAAGTGAGCTACGCGAAGTCCACTTCGTCCAATTAAGGACAGGCTTTAGAGCTTGAAGTGAAGACAGGCAGTCTGTGAAGAAGGCAACTTTTTCCGGTGTGTTCTCCATTGAGGTTGAGATGTTCCGCTGCTTTTGGGGGCCAACCACGTCTGCTCGGAAGTTGGAGCAAAGGGTTTCATTGGCGGCAGAGACAGTCTCAGAGGGTCTTCCTGGGTGTCAGTACAGAAACCCACTCCCTCCGTTTCTTGTTGCTCCTTCGCCCGAGCCATCGGTGAAGATATGCGTCCACGTTTTGACTGGAAACCTTTGGTGTATCTCGTTCTGGGTGAGGGCTTTCAGAGCTACATCACTCTGTTGTTATTTTCAACCTGTGCAAGAACCGTCTCTCCGATCTCTATCTTGATCTTCTTCTTGGGATGTGGAGAAGGAAAAGTCTGTGGAAAAAAAAGAGACTCGGTTGAGCCGGCTCTAGCCCCTAATCTTCGGTCCACTGTGATGTGCTCTGCAGAGCTCCAGGTGGTCAGATCTTCTGCTATACTTTGCCTGCAAATCAAATGAAAATCCGGAAGAAAAAATGTGGGAGCAAAATGAAAATAGTTACATCGTTATGGATCACCCTGTAAATATCGTATTTACATCTGAGCAAAGATAAAACACACACACACACAAACACACACACAAACACACATTGACACACATAATTATGGATGAACCCATGCACACTGAAATGCACAATAAACATTCTGTGATTTGCTGGCTGACTGACTTTTGGTATTTTCAGTAATTATGATGAGTTAGGATCTGATATTTCTGACTCGAACATGACAAATTTGACAGTCTTTTTTCACTCGCCGGCATTCAACCGGCTTGTCTCGGTAAAGTATCGATATACGATGAGTATGATCAGATAATGAGTAATAATGATGTATGCGCATGTTCATGATTTTCAAGCCCTGATACTTTCGCTGTGAGCCGAGGCTGTTTATGGTACACATGTGTGCACACGCCAGGGGTGTTTGAACAGCTGGGAGAGAGAGACTGAGAGAGAGAGAGAGAGAGAGAGAGAGAGAGAGAGAGAGAGAGAGAGAGAGAGAGAGAGAGAGAGAGAGAGAGAGAGAGAAATTGTAATGTGCCGTGTCGGTGCAGTAAAGTTGTGTAGACTGCACAGTTTTCAGGAATTATAATCTTGCATCATATCATTATCAATCATAGCATTATCATATAATTTATACCATATCATATCATACCATCATATGTACGGCCTATAGGCAAGATGAGCTCTTTGGCTACTGAAGAGATTTTTTCAGGCGCCGACGATTTGAGCTGCGACACCTTAACTACAGCAGAGGCGACGTGTAACACCCAAGGTGGCTATGTCGTGCACAGTGACATCGGCAGCGATACGGAGGTTTGCATCGACGTCGCCTGTTTCGGTACGTGCGACTAAAAGGTGGAATGCGCCTCAGAGCACACAAGTTAAAGAAACGATTTGTCACAGACATATCAACAGTAAAAAGATTCAGACAACTATTAGTCCAAGCAAATAAGAGAACAACGTTGAAGTGACAATGACTAGGTTTAAAATGTCCCTTATCAGAAAGTTCAACCTCAGTCCTTTGATGTTTATTAAACACATTTTCATATAAAGTTGGCGCTTCATATGGAAAAGTGGCTTTGAAATTGACCCTAATCCTTCTTTGGGCTCTGTAAATGTCGTTTGGGGCTATGGTTGTAAAACGGTATCTACTGGTCACCCCAATGTATAAACTGAAAACTCTTTCTGCACCAGAACACGCAGAAAGGATTGTATCTGCCTGATGTCTGATGCCTTTCAAAATCCCCAACCACTAACACCTTCAAAACGGACATTAACTGACACTGTTGTTTTTCCCTATATAATCCTTACTATTTTTCCGAGACGTCGTCGTGTTGTGTATTTAGCTTGCCACAACCTCATACATGGTCCTAAAAGTTAAAGTTGAAGAAAATACTAAAGATAAATGAACAAGCTGACGCAGTGTCATTCGCACCGTGAATCCCCCCATGGGAACATACTAAAGTCTGGTTCCAAATAGGCTCAATTTCCTTCTATTTCTTTGTATTTCTGCATCGTAGGGGTAGGGGTGTTCAAACCAAAGGCACCTTTAAACCAAAATTCAAATCACACATCTTACAATACTAAGACACTCAGCAGTGAAAGGGTGTCTGCTGGTAAAAAATTCCAAACAATCCTAAAAGTACTTCACTACTAAACGTGCTTTTAAAAAGAGCCGTTATTTTTCCCTCTATAATCAGTATTGTGTTTTCTGCGAACATGTAGTCTATTTAGATGGTTGTCATGTGCACATGAGTTGCTAAAGCGTTTTCAGTTGGGCATATGTCGAAAAGCAAAGAATTAGCCCTTTGAAAACCATCAGAACTGTCACACAAAAATAACATTTACCTATCTCACCAACTGACCAAACATAGGGCTTTTCCTTATGTATTATGTATTGTCGTGTTTTTTGTAGCATACTTGTGAAAACAGCCACCACTGTTGTAAATGATACTTTAAAGAGCATTATTTCATTTTTACAGTTGAAGGACAACCTGGACTGCCGTATATTACAGCTGTTTTACAATCAGCCAAAATTTTCTTAACAAACGTATGTTAAGAACAACTCCCATAGTGAAATTGAAGGAAAACAAAGTGAAAACCCCCCTGCCATAGAGGAGCTAAAGAATCAACAATAAACGACTGCATGGATAGCTTGATGCACGAATGCATTGCGGACATGTTTGTCTCCAACCAAGAGAAAGTTCCAAAAAATTCCTTTTGTGCTTCTTATTATACAGTGACGTCAAAGACAGCCTTTTCTGCTGTTCATACATTCAGGGGTTATGGTTACACTAAACGACGTAGTTGTAGCCATACTGCCATCCAGATTTATTTTTTCCTTGCGAGCAGTCACAGGGTGTTTGTGCTGTCTGCCAACCGTCAGACGACCCCGCCCAAGTCTGTTAAGGGACCGTTTGACCGTTATAGAACGCGTCTTTTTGATTTTTTAGCACATTTGGAAACGGTTGATTTTTATCCCAACCATTGTTTCCAAACATTATATAGGAATGTTTTGTGAACAACAGATAATAGCCGCTACTCGCATGTGTAGCAAAAGTGAGCGTACATACTCACCCTGGTCGTACAGCCGTTGTCCGTTGCCCGTCTTCATCTGTCTGGCATTACCTTTCGATTTTTCTCGAACGCTATGAAGTGAAGAAACACCAAATGTTGCAAAATGTTGTATGACCCCAAGAGCTCAAAAAAGATACTTGAGAACCTTGACCTTACCTTAAGGTCAAGGTCACAGGGAGAATGAATGTGGTCTAAAAACTGCAAAATTTCACATTGTGCCAGTTTTCTGGAAAACAAATTAAAAACAGCGGGCTTAGTTTTGTATGGTATACAAGAAAAAGAAAGCCTTATCTTCTGATACCATTTTGGTTGACCTCGCTTCAATGTCAAGGTCACAGGAGTCCTTCAAAGTTGAATTGTATACATGTTTTGAAGTGACCTTGACCCTGAACTATGAAAAAAATCTTTCAAACTTCATAATTGTGTGGGGCACATGTTATATACTGATATTGGGCCACATTTAGTCACATACCATCAAGGTCAAGGTCACTTTGCCCCTTATGAAATGTGACTGAAACGGGCAATTGAATCACTAAAAGTGACAATGTCTCTTTGTAGAAAGTGCCAATAAGTATGTTTATGCTTCCTATGTCTTGAATTGATAGCCTTGTGATGTGTGACCTTTGATGATCTTGACCTTGGCCAAAGGTCATGTGTAATTTGGTAGGAAAAATCTGTAAACCAGTTCTAATAGTGTACAATGTCCTTGCCAGCTTCAGTTGTTAGACCTTCACCTTCAAGGTCACCTGAAGGTCAAGGTCACTTTAAGACAAAGGTCAAGCATGAGAGTCGCATGGGCTTTGCTTTGTTAAGATTTTTTACCAAGACACATGGATTTCTTTACCCGGCTTGGTCACATTTTTCATAGGGGTCAATGTGACCTTGACCCTAACGATATGTGACCAGATGTGGCTCACTATGAAATTCTAACAAACGCCCCACTCAGTGTTTAAGTTTGTAAGAGATATCGTCCATAGTAAAGCTAAAGGGGCAAGCTCACATCAAAATATGTCTACAATTCAACTTTGAAGGGCTCCTCTGACCTTGACATTGAAGCGAGGTCAACCAAAATGGTATCAGAAGATAAGGCTTTCTTTTTCTTGTATACCATGCAAAACTAAGCCCGCTGTTTTTAATTTGTTTTCCAGAAAACTGGCACAATGTGAAATTTTGCAGTTTTTAGACCACATTAATTCTCCCTGTGACCTTGACCTTATGGTAAGGTCAAGGTTCTCAAGTATCTTTTTTGAGCTCTTGGGGTCATACAACATTTTGCAACATTTGGTGTTTCTTCACTTCATAGCGAATGGTGACAGTGATCGACCTATTGCTAAATGCATCGATATTTGTGTCGCGGCAGAAAGGGTCTCTGGGCGCGAGACGGTTCTCGGTGCTCAAAACATCAAAGGTCTATGGAGAATCTACCCTGCCTCCACTGAGGCTCGTAACACTCTTTTGGTCAAGGGACTTTCCCTCAGAGGGGTCTCTCTGCAAGTCGCAGGCACTAACCCCTTCATCTTGCGCAACGAAACTGGAGAAGAGAAACCTTCGACGAAAGTTTGGGTGGACGACATTCCTATATCTGTGGCCGATTCTGAAATCGAAACTGCCCTCATCAGGGTTGGAGTAGAACTCCGATCAGCCATCAAACAAGAAAGGGCCAGAGACGTTGATGGAAAACTAACCCGGTTTCTCACGGGGAGAAGATTTGTGTTCATTTCCACACCAAACACCCCACTAGAGAAAACACTCAAAGTCAGTTTCTTCACTGCCAAAGTGTATCACCGCGAACAAAACCAGAAAAAGACCGTGATCTGTTTAAAGTGTCTGGAGACGGGTCACCATGTCTCCATGTGTCAGGGGGACGTGGTGTGTAGATCATGCAAAAAAACGGGCCACAAGAGTGGCGACCCATGTTGTGATCTTGACGTCAACTCTGGTTCCGCCTCAGGAGACCAGCAGAAGCCAGAACAGCTGTCCGCGGCTGCGGGTAACAACAGCGAACAAAGCAGAAACTCAATATCTCACACAACTGACCGCGGGCGTCTTGGAAACCGCGCTCGCACCCAGAGCAGAAGTCGCTCCTTCACTCCCAAGCGGGACCGTTCTGGTAGCCCGCTAGGAACACCGACGAAGATGGCGAAGGTGGCCTCTCACGATGAAGAAGGCCAGGAGAAAGGCTGACCGACCGACTAACTGACCGACTGACCCAACGACGACGGCCCGGCTTTGGCTTACGGACTTACGTACTACGGCTCGGCGATTTCACCAGTTGTTTTATTAGTATTTACACTATCTCACTCCAGCGATGGCAGATGGTGTCAAAGCGTTCTCCTTAAATGTTAGAGGACTCCGGAATACATTAAAACGCAAAAAGATATTCAGAATGTTAAAGGAAAAGAAATATGACATTGTATGTGTGCAAGAGTCGTACATAATGCCCGAAGATGCAGAGCAGTGGAAGAAAGAATGGGGTGGTGAGGTTGTGTACTGTGCTGGTACTCGTCATAGTAGAGGCCAGGTAATACTGGTGAGAAAAAACTTTCCCCATGCATGGTCCACAGAAATAATTTCTGATAGAATTCTGATGGTAAAAGTTAACATTGGCACTAAAGAAATGGCTATCTTCAATGTGTACGCCCCGTGTAACTTAGCTGACACTAAACATTTTCTGACTTCTCTTTCAGATACAATTAGTGATTGTGGTTGTGATCTTAAAGTAGTCTGCGGTGACTTTAACGCAGTGATGGACAATAAATTAGACATCATCGCAGGCGAAAATCACTCGCCAGCACTCGTTAAACTTTTCAACGACTTTGTTACTGAGTGCGATCTATGTGACGCGTGGCGGGTGCTAAACCCTCTATGCAAGGAATTCTCCTGGTCAAGAATCAGCAACGGCAAACTAACTGCAAGAAGACTCGACTACGTGTTTTTGAACGATGCTGCAATGGACAGTGTGTTGGAAACGGAGATTTACTCTGTTCCCTCCTCTGATCACAGGGGGGTGCTTGTGTCTTTAAAATGTTCCGAAGTGACCAGAGGTCCCGGCTTCTGGAAGTTCAACAACGCCTTGTTAAAGGACAGTGTATTTGTAGAAAGAATGAATAACCTTATTGACTCTTCCCTTCGCACAGACACACCAGAGAGTGCTGAGAACCGGTGGGAATTACTTAAGTTAGAGATAAGGGACGAAACTATTCAGTACAGCAAAAACCTGGCAGTTTTAAAGAAAAACAAGTATTTGCACTTACAAGATAAACTGGCACAGTGTGAATCATCACTTGCCAAACAACCGCTTGATGAAAATCTGCTTCGTAATCGCGAGGCACTAAAGTTTCAACTGGAAGTCTTTGAGCATGAACGCTTAAAAAGTGCCCAAACACGATCTAGAATGAAATGGATTGATGAAGGGGAAAAAAATACAAAGTACTTTTTAAACCTTGAAAAATCTCGAGCCAGTGCAAAATTGTTTCCCAGCATCAAGCTTGATAATGGCGATGTATTAGTCGATCAGTTTGACATACTGCAGGCTCAAAAACACTACTTTGAAAACAAATATGCGTACAGTGACAATAGCATCAACATTGATAACGATACAGATTCTTTTTTGCAAAATTGTGAAACCCCTCGTCTGACAGAGGAGGAGAAGAAAGTTTGTGAAGGTGAAATAAGTGTTGAAGAGGCCTCTAGGGCGCTAAGTAAGTTAAATAACGGCTCATCTCCTGGCACTGACGGTCTTACAACTGAATTTCTGAAATTTTTCTGGGTCAAGCTAAAGGGCCTTGTTGTTCACTCCTATAATGCGTCGTTTCAAAACGGTCACTTGTCGCACTCACAAACGGCGGCTGTGTTAACCCTTATTCATAAAGGGAAAAACCTCCCGAAAGACAAACTCTCAAACTGGAGGCCAATTTCACTGACAAATGCACTAGATTACAAAGTGTTAGCAAAATGTTTAGCGAATCGACTATGTACTGTTATAGATAGCGTTGTACACGAGGACCAGTCGGGTTATATAAAAGGTCGGAACGTTAGTACTCATATAAGAACAATTGATGATGTAATTGAATATTTCAGACTTAAAGAAAAACCTGGTGTACTATTAGCACTCGATTTTCAGGCTGCTTTTGACTCTATTTCCAAAAAATACATGCTTAGTGCCTTTAGAAGGCTAGGCTTCGGTCTAGACTTTGTTCAGTGGGTCCAAGTTCTTTTTGCTAATACAAGAAGTTGTATTGGCTATAACGGGTGGCTTTCCGAAGACTTTGAAGTGAATTCCGGGATTCGTCAGGGGTGTCCTTTCTCACCTCTGGCCTTCGTGATCGGTGTAGAACTTCTAGCGATTCGTTTTAGACAGAGTGTAGAGCTAAAAGGGCTAAACGTAGCAGACAACATATTAAAAGTATTGTTATATGCTGATGACATCACCATGTTTCTAAGAGACGAAGAAGACATTAACTGTGTTTTAGAAATACTGGAGCAATTTACTTTAATATCATGTCTTAAGTTAAACATGCACAAGTCCGAAATGATGTTGATTGGTTCCAAAAGAAATGAAAACATGGATGATTTTGGCTTTAAACGTGTAAACCAGATAAAAAATCTTAGGAATTTACTTCTCAAACGCTAAAAGCGCACCCGAAATTGAGATGAACTGGCAAGAAAAAATCGCTAAAGTTAAAAGAATAATTCTAAACTGGGAAAAACGAAATCTGGGTATTCTCGGAAAAATCTGCGTAATTAAGAGTTTTTTGTTATCACAGTTTGTGTATGTGTTACAGTCCATCTGCTTGCCAGATAAGGTGCTGAAAGAAATCAACACTCTACTGTATAGGTTTTTGTGGAGGAAACGGGACTGTAATAAGAAAGCATTTGAAAAGGTGAAAAGGGTAGTAGTCAACAGTAACACAGACCAGGGTGGGGTAAATATGATAGATATCAAGGTGATGCAAGACTCATTCCTGTGTCAATGGTTTATTAAACTGTCGAGTAAGGATGTGAATGGCACGTGGACATGGATACCAAGAGGAACTTTTCAATCTTTTGGAAGGAACTTAGCTTGTTTTAGTACTACTATAGGAACAAAAAAATTCAAAGGCTTTCATCAGATTAAGTCTGTTTTTTGGCAACGTGTTGCCTCGACATGGCTAGATTATAGTAAAACTCCATGGCATGGATCGTTAAAAATAACGTGTCTTTGGAATAATAGTGGTATAGTCTACCAGAATCAGGCTATTTATTATCAGAAATGGGCTCAGAAAGGGTTTACATATGTGAATGATGTGTTGCATAACAATGCTATTATGCCATTTGAAATGGTAAATGAAATTTTAGGGCCCTCGCCAAATCTCTATCTGGAATACTTGGTCGTTAGAGCCGCTGTCTCCAGATACTTGAGAAACAACCCAGAGTTTGTGACATCTGATATTAACGAACAACACTATTTAACCTTTAACGGTACGAACCATATGACTGCAAACCTGATTAGGCAATTTATTGTAAAGACGAAGTATTCCACTCCCTGTTCTGTTTTATTTTGGAAAAATACATTTAATTTTGACGTCAATGAAACATGCTGGTCTATAGCAAAAAACGCAACAAAAGAGTCAAGACTACGAGAATTGCACTGGAAAATTGTTCACAACATCTATCCCACAAACATTCTTCTACAAAAAATGGGACTGTCTGACAGTGAATATTGTCCATACTGCACACACGAAAGAGACTACATCGAACATTTTTTCTATGAGTGTAGTAAAGTTAAGCCTTTATGGAAACACGTCGAAAACACTATACTAGATAAAACTGGTGTACGTGTTAAACTTAACGCAAAATCTGTACTACTTGGGGTTGTTTGTGTTGAAAATGCAGGCAACGTATGTCTAGATATCATTAACCATTTAGTTCTTATTGCTAAAATGTGCATTAGCAAATTTAGATACGGTACTCCCGTAAATTTAACACTCATGTTTGAAAATGAAATGAAACTTCGTGTTTCATAATAATAAAAAAAATAAATAAAAAAAGGAAAAAAACAAAAAACTTAAAATTAAAAAAATCTGTGGTGGTTTACATGCTTATTTACACAGGTTGGAAGATTTTTTTTTACTTCTGTAGACTTTGTATCTTCTTGTTGTGGCGATAAACCTCCATCTCCACATTGAAGCTGAATCTTGGTTTTTGAGCAGAGATGTTATTACTGAACTCTTCTCATCCTTTGTCTTTTGGGTTTTTCCATTATTGATGAAAACTGTCACTCCTGCTTATAATTATTATATATTGTACATATGGTCATGCATGATATTATTAGAGAATAAAAAAAAAATAAAAAAATAAAAATAAAAAAACGGTTGGCAGACAGCACAAACACCCTGTGACTGCTCGCAAGGAAAAAATAAATCTGGATGGCAGTATGGCTACAACTACGTCGTTTAGTGTAACCATAACCCCTGAATGTATGAACAGCAGAAAAGGCTGTCTTTGACGTCACTGTATAATAAGAAGCACAAAAGGGATTTTTTGGAACTTTCTCTTGGTTGGAGACAAACATGTCCGCAATGCATTCGTGCATCAAGCTATCCATGCAGTCGTTTATTGTTGATTCTTTAGCTCCTCTATGGCAGGGGGATTTTCACTTTGTTTTCCTTCAATTTCACTATGGGAGTTGTTCTTAACATACGTTTGTTAAGACAATTTTGGCTGATTGTAAAACAGCTGTAATATACGGCAGTCCAGGTTGTCCTTCAACTGTAAAAATGAAATAATGCTCTTTAAAGTATCATTTACAACAGTGGTGGCTGTTTTCACAAGTATGCTACAAAAAAACACGACAATACATAATACATAAGGAAAAGCCCTATGTTTGGTCAGTTGGTGAGATAGGTAAATGTTATTTTTGTGTGACAGTTCTGATGGTTTTCAAAGGGCTAATTCTTTGCTTTTCGACATATGCCCAACTGAAAACGCTTTAGCAACTCATGTGCACATGACAACCATCTAAATAGACTACATGTTCGCAGAAAACACAATACTGATTATAGAGGGAAAAATAACGGCTCTTTTTA
Organism: Littorina saxatilis; assembly: GCF_037325665.1. NCBI lineage: Eukaryota > Metazoa > Mollusca > Gastropoda > Littorinimorpha > Littorinidae > Littorina > Littorina saxatilis. The sequence goes on along the minus strand of NC_090248.1, from coordinate 61,898,868 downwards.
AAAGCACGTTTAGTAGTGAAGTACTTTTAGGATTGTTTGGAATTTTTTACCAGCAGACACCCTTTCACTGCTGAGTGTCTTAGTATTGTAAGATGTGTGATTTGAATTTTGGTTTAAAGGTGCCTTTGGTTTGAACACCCCTACCCCTACGATGCAGAAATACAAAGAAATAGAAGGAAATTGAGCCTATTTGGAACCAGACTTTAGTATGTTCCCATGGGGGGATTCACGGTGCGAATGACACTGCGTCAGCTTGTTCATTTATCTTTAGTATTTTCTTCAACTTTAACTTTTAGGACCATGTATGAGGTTGTGGCAAGCTAAATACACAACACGACGACGTCTCGGAAAAATAGTAAGGATTATATAGGGAAAAACAACAGTGTCAGTTAATGTCCGTTTTGAAGGTGTTAGTGGTTGGGGATTTTGAAAAGCATCAGACATCAGGCAGATACAATCCTTTCTGCGTGTTCTGGTGCAGAAAGAGTTTTCAGTTTATACATTGGGGTGACCAGTAGATACCGTTTTACAACCATAGCCCCAAACGACATTTACAGAGCCCAAAGAAGGATTAGGGTCAATTTCAAAGCCACTTTTCCATATGAAGCGCTAACTTTATATGAAAATGTGTTTAATAAACATCAAAGGACTGAGGTTGAACTTTCTGATAAGGGACATTTTAAACCTAGTCAATGTCACTTCAACGTTCCCTTCACTAAAGTGGCTAAGATGCCTGGACTATATCCCACAAATCACAAGTGCATATGATCATCTAACACTTGAAGTTCTCTTTGCTCCTCATTGTCCCTATGGACGCCCGTTTTCAATCGATTGCTTCCCTTCATATTCACGACTTGTTTGCTTGACCTTTCGGATTTCATGGGGGCTGCCTTTTTGGTTTTGATGCGCTTCCTTATCCGGTTTACGTATTTTCCGGTTTAACATAGAACTTGCGTGTTTTTGTCAGAAGAGTGATATTTGGTTAAGAAGGAAGTCAAGTCCGCCATTACCTGCAACCTCAGTTGAGTGTTTACTTTGAACTTAAACTTTAACCGTAACAGTGTGTAGCCAGTTCGCAAGACCTGTTCATCTTCCTACCAGTTCCAACTGTTGTTATCAATGGGTCGCGCAGCTGGAGGAAGTGTTTATTTCCATTCGGAGCCCAACTTCAGTTCAAAACAAGAGGCGAAGCCATCAAGGCTCACGTAAGAAATCGACAAACAGTAACACAAACTCAATCACTCCGTCACACACACACACACACACACACACACACACACACACACACACACACACACACACACACACACACACATACACACAGAAAGAGCATAGGTGAAACTGTGCAAGAAAGCGAGACACTAGATCTAGATCTGTCTGTCTGCATGTAGCCTACTTACAGGGACACGATTGCCAACTAGTCTCGGCCCGCTCAAAATAATAATGACCGAGACTTTCAGTACTTTCTTCGCGTGACGTCTAACCCTCTTACGTCATAATGTGACGTCAATGTAATGTGACGTCTTCAAATGTTAGAGTTTCTACCACAGACATACACACGCACGCACGCACGCACGCACATACGCACGCACGCACAGACAGACAAAGTTACGATCGCATAGGCTACACTTACGTGAGCCAACCAGTCAAAAACTGGCCTTGACATTCCCACCCTTGAATGACATTAGATCTACGTCATTTCCGCTTGCCAAAATCCCACATGTTACATGTCTGCTCTTCGAGTTGTTTGGAACTCGCGCGAAGAATGCTGAACGGGCAGCGAGGACTAGCTCTTCTTCAAAGTAATAAACTACCCCCCAAACCCTGCAAGTTTGTGCGATTTACTTTGTGGACATGAAGCCAGCAGAGGACTCAGGAATGCCCACTTAATTCCTTGATTTTACTTCCGTCACAAGAACTAAAAGAACATTCAATGTTCGTTAAATCTGTGGATCAAGTGACTCACGAAGCGGAGGAAATGAAAATCACCGGCAGATCTGTACAAGATGTTGAATTCTGCCAGGGAAACGAAGCCGCTGTCACGGCAGAGAAGTCTCCGCCTACGAAAATCGGTAGATCTAGAGCAAGGTAAACATACGTTTTTCAACGCTTGTTCACAAACACACACACACACGTACACAAACACACACACGCTCACACCATCACACACACACATATGAAAGAGATGGAATAGCTGATCGAGTGATGACAATGTTGATTGATAAGTATTTTTTGGTGCGGTGAACTTGAGGCTATATTGTTCCATCAATCCATCGATATATTTTACACTTTCACCCCAGAAAGGAAGCACGTGTACACATATTGAACAAAAGAATCATGTTAAGCTTCCATTGGCATTGTTTCCTTTTTTCTGCAGACATGTTGGCAGGAAGTGAGTGTTTCACCCCACTCTTGCAAGGTAGGTTGATCACTGATGACAAGTTCTGATTGTTTTTCCTTTTTAAACGGATGACAATCCGTACTCTGCAGATGGATCTAACCGAGATGGATCTAACCGATACACGGAAGCAACATTGGGAACAAACTGTTATTCAGTCTGTGAATATTTCATGTGTGAGGGGTAGGCTATTACTGCAAGTACGTTCGCTAATGTAGATAAATAATTTTTGACTCAAACTTCAAGTTAAATTGTTTCTGCTGTCAGAGCCATCTTTCTGAAGGAACAGTATTTTACATGCCACTGGATTGTTGTATATTCCTTCTTATTTTGCAATGACAGGCTCAGCTTTCATTTGATTGTAATGTGTTTCTTATTTGAAGCTTTGTATCATAAAAGCTCTGTAGAAGTGTTGCACTTGTTTTGCAGACTGCATTAGGCGTGGTAGCTATTGCACACCCCCCCCACCCCCCCCCCCCTCCCGCCTATTTATCTAACACACCCATACACAGGGTGCTGACAAAGGATTGTTTTCCATTCTCCTTCAAGCCATCGCTTATTTTCTTGCAGACTGAGGAGCAATGGACGTTTGAGCAGCTCCTAAACCTGGGGCACACAAGCCACAAGGTAAATAAGGTATCAGTATATAAACAAATGTTTTCACTTTGATTTTTATTGCATCATTGACTCACATGCGAAGCAAAAGTGAGTCTGTGTACTCACCCGAGTCGTCCGTCCGTCTGGACGTCCGTCCGTCCGGCCGTCCGGAAAACTTTAACGTTGGATATTTCTTGGACACTATTCAGTCTATCAGTACCAAATTTGGCAAGATGGTGTATGATGACAAGGCCCCAAAAAACATACATAGCATCTTGACCTTGCTTCAAGGTCAAGGTCGCAGGGGCCATAAATGTTGTCTAAAAAACAGCTATTTTTCCCATTTTTCCCATTTTCTCTGAAGTTTTTGAGATTCAATACCTCACCTATATATGATATATAAGGCAAAATAAGCCCCATCTTTTGATACCAGTTTGGTTTACCTTGAGTCAAGGTCAAGGTCACAGGAGCTCTTCAAAGTTGGATTGTATACATATTTTGAAGTGACCTTGACCCTGAACTATGGAAGATAACTGTTTCAAACTTAAAAATTTTGTGGGGCACATGTTATGCTTTCATCATGAGACACATTTGGTCACATATGATCAAGGTCAAGGTCACTTTGACCCTTATGAAATGTGACCAAAATAAGGTAGTGAACCACTAAAAGTGACCGTATCTCATGGTAGAAAGAGCCAATAAGCACCATTGTACTTCCTATGTCTTGAATTAACAGCTTTGTGTTGCATGACCTTGGATGACCTTGACCTTGGGTCAAGGTCACATGTATTTCGGTAGGAAAAATGTGTAAAGCAGTTCTTACTGTATGATGTCATTGCTAGGTTTAGTTATTTGACCTTGACCCTGAAGGTCATGTAAAGGTCAAGGTCAAGCATGTGAGTCGTATGGGCTTTGCCCTTCTTGTTTTTTCATAAAACTCTGTAAATTGTGGCAATTACACATTATGCCAATAACATTATTATGAAGAATGAAGATTTTCAACTTATCATTGAAGAAATGAAATCAAGCATTTTTGTTCATTCTGTATTTGATTATTATTTTTCAGTCTTTGGGTTGGCATAGTGGGTGAAATAAGGGTGAGGAGTGTCGGTTGGTGTTATTTTTTTGGTCTTGGTGATGTCATATTTTTCCCACGGTATTATTCGTGGTTATCATTGACTTTAGTGCAGATTCCAGAGAAACATTTTTTTGAACAGCCGCTTAAACTGAAAAGCTACAAGGTCAACAACATAAACACTAAAACAGGTTACTGGTGTCTCAGGCATTGATGTTTTTAAAAAGATTTGCACAGCAATTTTTGTGTGTGTAAAGAGATAATGAAAATAAAGCATTACAACTTTTATATTTTTGATTAAGTGGAATTAAATGTTTTCATTTTTGACTCACATGCGAAGCAAAAGTGAGTCTATGTACTCACCCGAGTCGTCCGTCCGTCCGGACGTCCGGACGTCCGTCCGTCCGTCCGTCCGGAAAACTTTAACGTTGGATATTTCTTGGACACTATTCAGTCTATCAGTACCAAATTTGGCAAGATGGTGTATGATGACAAGGCCCCAAAAAACATACATAGCATCTTGACCTTGCTTCAAGGTCAAGGTCGCATAAATGTTGCCTAAAAAACAGCTATTTTTCACATTTTTCCCATTTTCTCTGAAGTTTTTGAGATTGAATACCTCACCTATATATGATATATAGGGCAAAGTAAGCCCCATCTTTTGATACCAGTTTGGTTTACCTTGCTTCAAGGTCAAGGTCACAGGAGCTCTTCAAAGTTGGATTGTATACATATTTTGAAGTGACCTTGACCCTGAACTATCGAAGATAACTGTTTGAAACTTAAAAATTATGTGGGGCACATGTTATGCTTTCATCATGAGACACATTTGGTCACATATGATCAAGGTCAAGGTCACTTTGACCCTTATGAAATGTGACCAAAATAAGGTATACCGGTAGTGAACCACTAAAAGTGACCATATCTCATGGTAGAAAGAGCCAATAAGCACCATTGTACTTCCTATGTCTTGAATTAACAGCTTTGTGTTGCATGACCTTGGAGGACCTTGACCCAAGGTCAAGGTCACATGTATTTTGGTAGGAAAAATGTGTAAAGCAGTTCTTAGTGTATGATGTCATTGCTAGGTTTAGTTATTTGACCTTGACCCTGAAGGTCAAGGTCATGTAAAGGTCAAGGTCAAGCATGTGAGTCGTATGGGCTTTGCCCTTCTTGTTTATTTTGAAGTGTTTTTTGTATTCAGGTTTTATTGGATGGGTGGGGGGTGGTTTTGGTGGTTCTGATTTTTTATGATGTAAGGTTTTTGACTCACATGCGAAGCAAAAGTGAGTCTATGTACTCACCCGAGTCGTCCGTCCGTCCGTCCGTCCCCCCCGTCCGTCCGTCCGTCCGGCCGGCCGTCCGGAAAACTTTAACGTTGGATATTTCTTGGACACTATTCAGTCTATCAGTACCAAATTTGGCAAGATGGTGTATGATGACAAGGCCCCAAAAAACATACATAGCATCTTGACCTTGCTTCAAGGTCAAGGTCGCAGGAGCCATAAATGTTGTCTAAAAAACAGCTATTTTTCCCATTTTTGAGTCACTTGAAAAAAAGTGACTCTATGTAATCGGTCAGTGTTAGTCTGGCCGGCCGTCCGTAGACACCACCTTAACGTTGGACTTTTCTCGGAAACTATCAAAGCGATCGGGCTCATATTTTGTTTAGTCGTGACCTCCAATGACCTCTACACTTTAACGATGGTTTCGTTGACCTTTGACCTTTTTCAAGGTCACAGGTCAGCGTCAAAGGAAAAATTAGACATTTTATATCTTTGACAAAGTTCATCGGATGTGATTGAAACTTTGTAGGATTATTCTTTACATCAAAGTATTTACATCTGTAGCCTTTTACGAACGTTATTAGAAAAACAAGGGAGATAACTAGCCTTTTCTGTTCGGCAACACACAACTTAACGTTGGGCTTTTCTCGGAAACTATAAAAGTGACCGGGCTCAAATTTTATGTGAACGTGACTCATTGTGTTGTGAATAGCAATTTCTTCCTGTCCATCTGATGCCTCATATAATATTCAGAACTGCGAAAGTGACTCGATCGAGCGTTTGCTCTTCTTGTTCCCATTTTCTCTGAAGTTTTTGAGATTCAATACCTCACCTATATATGATATATAGGGCAAAGTAAGCCCCATCTTTTGATACCAGTTTGGTTTACCTTGCTTCAAGGTCAAGGTCACAGGAGCTCTTCAAAGTTGGATTGTATACATATTTTGAAGTGACCTTGACCCTGAACTATGGAAGATAACTGTTTGAAACTTAAAAATTATGTGGGGCACATGTTATGCTTTCATCATGAGACACATTTGGTCACATATGATCAAGGTCAAGGTCACTTTGACCCTTATGAAATGTGACCAAAATAAGGTATACCGGTAGTGAACCACTAAAAGTGACCATATCTCATGGTAGTGTGGCAGTTCTCCTAATTCTACAGCTTACTATGTTGTTGTTTCTAAGCTAATTGCCGGCGAGAACTAGTAAAAGTTGTAAAGAGGAACAGAGAGAGATAAATTTGCCTAGACTATATGTTTCTCTCTGCCCAGCGTTGCAGACTAGTGCATGCAGTTGATGTTATTTTTCTTTTATGATGTTACCTCGCGTTGTGTTTTTCCCTATCTCCTAGTGCAATGCAAATCTAACCCTAGTCTATTGCTATCTCTTCGCTTTTCCTAAGATTCCGGCTTGACTGGTCAACAATTAATTCTATAAACTGAACAGGAACTCAATCAACTTGAACACCGATCAAACATGAAGGGAGTCCACACATGGGTTGTAATATTTCGAGCAGGTTTATTTATCAAAACGGTCAAACGACCAGCATAAAATGGTAAGTCAAATACAAATTACATGCTACAAAATTCACCTTACAGGCACACGCTTTCGTTCAAGTAATATGTCATCTAAAATACCTACTCTCCCAACCCCCGAATCTATCTAAGATGAGGTTCTGCAGTCTGACGCCTAACTAACTAATCTTTGATCCACACAGGATATCTTTATTCCCTAACTAGCTAAAGTTGGATATCTAGAATTTCGATAGGGATGCTACTTATTTTTCCTGGCTGCAAACGGAAGAACAGTTCTTTCCTCACCAGGCTAAAGGTTTATTAAAGGGATAGTCTGAGACTTCCTACTGCTATTTTTGATCCTTGGGAGACCCAGGCCTCGGCCCTTATCTCGTCAACGATATTTTTAGTCCCTATTCTCAAAATGCTACTCCTATTTAGGAATGTACAAGACGATGTCCGAACCCGACTGCAATGGGTTTAACCAACGCACATGTACTTCCACTAGGTTTACTGTCGCCTAACTACCTAAGTTTGTCGGACCTACCCGGTCCGATTTGGTTTAGTTTCTATCTGTCTACGATGATTTTTCTCCTAACCTAACTTTTGGATCGCTCGGAACCAGACAATTCGACTGGCCCGAGTGGTGATGATCGTCCTTTGAAACTAATCGTACTCCTACTCTGCCTATTTGAATGAAAGAGAATCTCAAGATTCTTTACTGCTAGCAAATTTACCCTACTCTGTCAAATTTATCCTGCAAAACCTAACGTCCTTTCTTCGCTCCGGTCTTTTATACCCCTTCTTTCCTAGCAACTCTAAAATAATGTTCTGATGTTTCGCATTGGCTAAATTAGCAACAATGGCCGACTCTCTCGCGGACTCATCCGCAGTAAAATATAATCCCTCATTATCCCTACTTTACCCACAATTACGATGTCCGCAGACATCGTTTCATTAACATTTCAACACACTTGCTTGCTCTACAATTTTATTCTATTCAAAAGAGCTTCAATCGCCCATTAGATCAACATTTCGTCTGCTCCGGTCGTCAGACCGTTGTTCGATAGAACACAAACTTTCGTCGGTCGCTAAGCCGATCGTGTCTCCTACCGAGCATTAAAACGGGCTCTAATGACCCGGGAACATATTTATTATAACTTCTCCTACTGCTTAAAATGTTCAACTATTCAACCAACGCTACAATAACAGGTTTGTTAACTTTTCGTCTTATTCCCAGCATCTAACTTGCTGATAAAACAACATGGCGGCCATCGCCCATATCGAAACTACAACTTACTCCTTACGGAAATCCTAACTACATCATTCTCATGCATTATGACATACGGGGAAAAGCTGGCCTTTTGCAATGACAATCCAGATTCCATTCTGGATTGCCTTTGCTATTGCAAACTTTATCGTGTTGACGGCATTCCCGTCACAGTAGAAAGAGCCAATACGCACCATTGTACTTCCTATGTCTTGAATTAACAGCTTTGTGTTGCATGACCTTGGATGACCTTGACCTTGGGTCAAGGTCACATGTATTTTGGTAGGAAAAATGTGTAAAGCAGTTCTTAGTGTATGATGTCATTGCTAGGTTTAGTTATTTGACCTTGACCCTGAAGGTCAAGGTCATGTCAAGGTCAAGCATGTGAGTCGTATGGGCTTTGCCCTTCTTGTTTTTTCTTTCCTTAATTAGTTATTTAATTGGTTTGCTCGAGGGGAGGGGGATTTAAAGTGTGTTTCTGGCTTTCGGAGAAGTGCTAAATCTGTTAAAATGGAAATGAAATAAAACAATTGGTGGTGAGGGTTATTACAAAAAAGTAAGGATTATTTCTCATACCTTTTGAATCATTTAAAATTGATTTTTTACTTAGAAAAATTGAAGTCATGCATCGTCAATAATTATGACTACAATCACAAACTGAATAAGGGGAAATCTTGTCAATTTGGTGGTCTGGATCATCAGCTAGCTAGCTGTTGCTCATTCGCTATAATGGCCTACTTGACAAAGCCCGTCTTCATGTGCTTCTTTGTTTCTGTACACCTAGTGTCGACAACATGTAGGCGTTTGCAGACTGTTTATTGTATTGCTGTTGTTTGTTTGTGAGTAAAACTATGGTGTGACCTCAATTGTTTGGAATTTGTTGTGTATGTTCTACTTTGTGTAAGGTGTTTCTCCGTGCCCCCAGAAGAACCGACATCATATTAAAACCTTCATACCCTGAAAATACTTGAATACTAGATGTTGTTTCTTATTGTAATGATTGGGGACAGGCAAGCTCTTAAATTGTGCAAGCCTTGAGAAAACTGTCAAGTCTGATTTGCTAGAACAAGCGATATTAACACGTTATTAAGATGAATATTTGATTAAATATGTGCAGGAACTACTTCAGCAGATTCATATGGCCAGTCTCACAATGCAAGGAAGGTGAGTAAATTGAATTATGTCTTTCCCACCTGTTCTGTGTTTAGTGTCAGCCGTGATTGCCTGATGAGAATTTGAAAACATGTTGCTAACTAACATGAACCCAACCATGAAACGTGATGTAGGTGAGTAGCCCATCTAAAAAAAAGAACCTGTTCTAATTCCGAATTAGAACAGGTTCTTTTTTCTAGATGGGCTACTCACCTACATCACGTTTTATTGTTGGGTTCATGTTAGTTAGCAACATGTTTTCACATAGAAAATGGTGGGCACCTGAACAAATATCTGCACATTACAATGAAGTCTTACTTTGTGATCTGATGGTTTACTTTAATACCCCCCCCCCCCCCCACCCCCCAAAGAAGAAGCTCACATAACTACACAATTTCATTACAGAATCAAACAATGGGAAGAATCAGGATTCAGCAGTGCTAGGTCGTTGAGGGGGATAGCCATCACTAGACACTCAGCAATGAATAGTTGAGGTTTTCACGGACATTAACAAAATCCGGTAACATACGGACAGTACATTTCACAGAGAAGGGAACAAGAACGTCAAAAATGGAAAAGTATGTTTTTTCTTTAAAACCATTGATAGAGCTCTGAAGCTTCACACGAGTTTTGCAGAGAGAGCACTCGGCCTATTCATTTTTGGCACTAAAACATGCACACACACACAAAAAGAAAGTTTTTAAAAAGTGGCGCCGATGTATTCTCACACTCACAGCCTTAGAATATTGCAGTTTGTACCTGACCAAATCTGCGACAGTCGGGCAAACTTCTTACAAGTCGGATTGGGCCTTCAATCAAATACTCAGAAACCAGCAGCTACTTTAAGTAATACTAGTTTTGTTGTTATTTTTTACAGCTTGTACTGAATGCGTTTTCTTTTATCTCCTCAGAATCGAGTCAGCCAGAGAAAGACCATTGAGAGGGAGAGCGCACAGTAAAGCATATAATTATGGCATGCACTTCGGTGGACCAGTGCCATCATCTTCATAACAAGAGATGCAGATCATATTTTCTTATGTTTAAGTATAGCTGTTAGCAAAAGTATTTGACGATTCTTGGGTACGACTTTCGTGTTTAATCCTATTAGCTTGTTTGTTTGTTTGTTTGTTTATTTGTTGCTTAACGTCCAGCCGACTACGCAGAGCCATATCAGGACGAGGAAGGGGGGGATGAAGGGGGCCACTTGTCAAGCGATTCCTGTTTACAAATGCACTAACCCATTACTTGTGTCCCAGCAGGCTTTAGTAAAACTAAATTAATACCTACTGGAAGATTACCAGTTTCCAGTATGTTAAAATAGGCTTAACCTATCTACTGCTGGACTTACATCAGAACACTAACAGATTAAACTATACATGAATCGCGAGACAAGCGGCAAGAGAAGAGATTTTTGGAAAAAATACAGGTGAATGAGCAAGAAGGCAGAAAAAAGAAAAGAATTCATGAAGAAAAAGAGAGCATTACAGGAAAGAGGAACCAAAAATCTACCTAACAGCAAACTAGAAAGCTCCTGCGGTTCCAAAAACAGGAGGGGCCTTTAATTTCATAACCGCAGTGCCCCACTGCGGGATATTAGCTTGTGCACAGCCCCCAAATCTGTTTTATTTTGATTTATCACTTATAGTTTGAATTTTTTTTTTTAATGGAATTAGTCCAAATGTAAATACATCTAAGGTTGCAATATTGTTTTCTTGTATATATACCCTTAAAACTACCTCTTCGTGTAAACAAATTGTAAAAAGAAGTGTTTGTTCAAGGGAGATAATTTGATGCGAATTTTTTTTAAATCAGTAAAACTGCGTAGTGACATCCTCAATTAAATAAAAAGAATAAGGAATAAAGGTATACACACAGGTTGTACCCATTTTCTTGATTGCACTGCTTTTAAGTAGAAAGCTTTTTTTCTCAGAATTATTTTACAAATAAAATTCAAGGGAGGCAATTGATATGATAAAAAGCAAGAATTTTTCTTTTCTTAGAATACTGTACACATTTAGTGAAGTATAATTTACAAGACAGAACACAGGTTTTTTTTCTGTGCCTACTACTTGACAAGAGAACCACGAGATTTGTGCAGATTATTTAAAATTTTCTGTACAGTATATTTTACAAAGACAGATCCATACAATATATATAATTTTGTAATAGATGTTTACAATTTGTGGGTGTGTCTTTTTTTAAATCAACAGTTGGGATAGCCACAACAAGTGTGTTTGTCTTGTGATTTGAGAGCTTTAGCACTGGATGCTTAGAATCCTCTTGATCATTTACTTCAGTAGGTTAAGCCACCTTCTCCAAAATCTTCTCTCCTATTCTGTGCTTACTGCAGTGGGTTTGACAAGAGAACCACGAGATTTGTTTTTGTACATATGTTGCTTTTATTCTGTACACTTTAATATTTTAATCCTATGTGCAAATTTTTTTTTTAACTGTGTGTTTTTTTATTTTTTTATTTCCTGTATTCAAAGTATGTACGGAAACCACAACCTGTCACAGCAGTATTATTAATCTGGATCTCCCTGCTAAGCACGTAATTAACAGAACGTGTGCATGTAGCTAAAGAACTTAAAAAGAATTTCTGCTACTTCACTCAAAATACGTCCATCCTCACACTCATATTTTCTTAAAATAATATTTGTTCATACAAAAGTGTTTGCGGATTATTCAATTTTGCGTAAAATATTCAATTACGATTTCTTTGTGTGTTGGAAAATTATGTAATATTCAAAATGAAAGAATGTTTACTAAACAGACAAATTCATTATTTAAGCAACAACAAAAAAATGCTTTGCAAGATCAAATTCAAAACAGCAATAAAACTGCTGACGGCAGAATACCTTTGTTGACTTCTCTATCTGTTGGGTCAAACTATGCCACAGACATGTTTCTTCTAGTAGCTCAATATCATGTGATACAGTCTCTAAGACAGAACAACGCAATAACCTTTTTTTGTGTAGATTCGATTGACTTTTTCCTGAAATAAAATATTCATGAAGCGGGTTCTGACAGTTAATATATTTCTGGAAAGCTGAACAACGCAATGCGTCTGTGACTGGTGAAGAAGCAGAGCTGGAGCTTTATGTATTGTTTGTCGTTGGTTTTATTACACACGCACTCACATACGGTCAAAAAATGTTGCATGTTCCTGCTTGACAAACAAATGCCTGCATACATGTGTGCACGTTCGAACATTCATACCTGTGCAAACAATCTACCACTTCAAGTTCAACACCCAAACCCCACACATTCCTCCAAAAGGAGTCTGAAATAGCCTACTGGCATTTGTGTATTGAACGAGGACCTCAACTTCCATTGTCTAGTGCATGTGGGTCTCATGTTATACGTGTGAAACCACTTACTTAAAAAAGAAAAAAATATTGTAAGCTTATCAACTATAAACAAACAAAAAACGAACAATTATATTCTTAAACAAACTGGTTAGAATAACAGATTTAGGAGAATGCAATGCAAGGAACATCTTTATCTAATTCGGTCGATGCTTAGATCTAGAAAAGCACCCACTCATTCCAGTATAATAGAGAAAAAAAAATCCAATTGAAAAAGTTCCAGATTTAGACACGGCAGCACTAGCAGCAATTTTAGCTAGCAAAATCGAACTTGCCCTGCAGTCATGCAAGGTCGAACCACTTTCCCTGCCTAGTGGGGGTTTGGCGGGTAGAGGGCCGGTGCTGGCACACTCGGAGTCAAACGACATGTCACCTACTTCGATAGCTTCTCCGGATTTACGTCAAAGAAACTATGTACAGTGTTTGTTTACGTGTACAAACAGCGTCCGGGCTTACCGCTTCGATTCTAAACCCTAGTTTCTCATGTTGGTAACAACTGGCTATTTGTTTATCAGATGTGTCGTTGTTCCACATTAAACGATGCTAGAATGTAAGGTCGCAATCATTTGGTTATCAAACCAGGTTGTGTTCTTTTTTTCATCACCTTTTTCCGCGCAAACTGTTTTGCGCCATTTCTTCAGTTGAACATAAACTTCCGACTGGGCGGGACCGGAAGCGGAAGCGCATCTCAATTTCTGATTGGACAATGATGCCGACGCCCACTTGATCCCCACTACAATGTCAAGGTCGGAAAGTCGTGAATAATACAGCGTGGGGAGCCTGTCCAGAATTATGCTTAGACCCAAAGAAAATGGTTACAGAAAGTTTTTTTGTTGCAACACATTTAGATAGCCTGTCTCAAAATTCACCAAGAGTTATACCGTTGGCAGCCTCTGCATAACTTTTTTATGACGGTTTGATCACGTCACATATAAAAACCCTTGTTTTCATCAATGACGGTGTAAAACTCCACTCTACAGCGCTTCATTTTAAAGTTCTTAGCCTACCGTCATCTATAATGCACAATTCATTAGGCCGGTGGACGGACAAGGGTCAAGGGTATGAGCAGACTAAAAAACGGTATCCATGTCCCACCCCCGGGTCACCACAGTAACACGTAAACCGGACCTTGGTCATTCTGCCATTAGTGCAGTTAAATGATTACACCTTAATATGCGCACATCTCGGTAGCGCCACTCTTGTTGCTGCAAGCTTTCATTGGGAGGAAGCGACCCGAATTTCCAAGCAATGGGATCATAAAACAATGAACATGAAATAAGCAAGACGTTGTTCACGTACGAATACTAAAAGAAATACGCATTCTTTAATAGGACTATACCTCGTCCACAGCATGCAAGTGTTCACTAAGATCATTAGTCTAGTGATCTACCACCTGTCGAGCTACCGACCCCCCCCCCCCCCCACCCACCCCCTCGACAAAACCGTTATCCACAAACCAATCGCGCGCGCAAAAGCCAGAGACTGACGCCAATTTTCAGAGCAGTGAGAGTCCACTAGACTTGCTTTAAAGGGAGGGTCAGTCTAATGAATCCATGAACCACTGACTCGGGAGGGACGTAACTTCTCCGCTCCTGTCATTAGGCTCATGATAATTACAATTAAACTTCACCTTCCTACCGTAAGCCTAGTTTATTTGTATAATTATCATTCACCCAATGACTGAGTCGCTACGAAGTCACGAGAGAACGTGTTCAGAGCTCAGTCTAGTGGTCACGAAGCAACATTCATTCAAATGAAACATAAGGTAAACCACAACATTTATCCCCGAGTACGCTAGTACTATTGACTTTAATCCCCGAGTACGCAGTACTAGGGTCCTGCAGACTTTAATCTCCGAGTACGCAGTACTAGGGTCCTGCAGACTTTAATTGTGTGTCTGTCTGTCTGTCTGTCTGTCTGTCTGTCTGTTCGTCTCGACTTAACAACTTATTGCTGGGAAACTACTGGGCGCAGTTCGTTCAAAAGTTGATACACTAACTTGATAATAGGTCCGATTGATCGTATTAAAACTTCATAATGTTACCTGGGACCTAAATGCGAAATATTCCACAAAAACGACTCTTAACGGGGGGGGGGGGGGGGGGGGGGAGGTTTGGCGGTGGGAGTACAACTGCCGTGCAGCTAATGGAACAGCCAGCTAGCTGGTGCGAATCACGTCCGCCTATGGCCAAAGTGATCCGGGATCGATTCCCGGCATGGGCGGTCTATATATATATTTTTTTTTAATTCTTGTTTACTATTGTTTATTATGAACGTTTTAATGTTTTATTTCACTCTAATAATTTTTTTAATTGTGTAAAATAATTATTTTTATTTTTTTTTTTTTTTTTTTTAAATCCAAGTGACCCGGGTTCAATTCCCGGCATGGGCGGTCTATTTTTTTTTTTTTTTTTAATTCTTGTTTACTTGCGTGCGTGTACCACTGCGCGAGGAGGCCAGGCACCTATTGCCCCCTATTTCCGGTTATCAGAGAGAGGCTGCCGTGCCCTAAAATCTGATTGGTCGAAACGCTGGGGGCAAAGGTTATACGAAAAAGGTCTATTATAGTTTCGGAGCAGTTTTGAGCGAATCACTGCATGTGTTTCTAAATTACGAATGTCCCTTGAACTTTTTAAGTTCCAAATCGTCGGAAAACTTTCCAAAATGGCGCCTTATGTGTACTTACTTTAAATACAACAAATGATTGATGGTGCGACAAACGGACTGGCGGTTGACTTCAAAGAAACTAGCGACTTTCAGAAACACCGTCTGCTAGGGCAATGGTAAGATGCAGCTCATGTGATGTGATAGTAACCCTGTCGCGGTAGTACGTTTTTCATGCGCGAAATACTAAAACTACCACGCACGTTCAACATCAGTCTCTGTCGACTAGCATCGCAAAAAGGGGAAAGTTGCATGGTTTTCGGTATCTTACTTCCCCGTCATCTAATGAAAAGATCTGCATCTTACACGCACCATGTACCAGTAAACTCCATCAACCACCTCGCTTGACCTACATCCGGGCTCCCTACTTTCAAAACTTCGAATTGCAATGACTTTGTTTTAATTATGAAAGAATTCTTTTGTGCTTTAACAATTTTGGTTTGACAAGGTGTCAATTTATTCTCTAGATTTTAAAAGTTAGGTATAGCGCCATAACGAGTCTCCCAGAACGGACCAATACGTCCACACGAAAAGAAATTCTCTGAAAAATGCTCGCTCTCTATTGAGAGCATCTCTGGTGTTTCCTGCCGGTAAGTGTCACTCAAACGTAAGGGCCGGGTGTCCGTACTGTATGTAAAAGCCTGGCAGTGTTTGTGGTCAGAAACTGATCGTTTACGGGAGGCGGAGTGGGCCTTTAACTCACCTCGAAAAATAAGATTGATAGAGCTGCGCTACAGCACACAAGCAGTAACGGAGCCACTCAAAAACCGACGAGTCGGTTACGCTCCCTCAATGCTGTAGAACTCACGAGTATCTCGTAAATCATTAACTTACTTTTTTTTACCCAAAATATAGTTAGCCCCGTTAAGTTGGCGTCACACGGGCGATTCAATCGTGAGATGTATTCCCGGGATCCGATCGGGAGCCGATCACAGATCAAATCGTAGACCATTGACCCGTCACACGGTGAACGATTGACGAACGATAACTCCACGCGAGCGGAAGTAACGTATTACAGTGAACACGGTAAACGCGCTGCGCGAGAGCAGACGCTAATGTTCAAACATCGCTTTATCGCAAGTTTTATCGCTCAAAGCTACGAGGGAATCTCATAAGACAGAGTCGTAGCTTTGTTGTAGCTCTTTTCTAAGACTCAGTCGCCCGTGTGACAGTGTAAATCTTAGGAAAATCGCAGCGTGTGACTGCCCCATTAGTGCAGCTGGTTTCGCTCCGGACTGCTTGTCCGGTAAGGTCGGGTTCGAATCCCTCAGCAAAGCCCACAAGGATTTTGTTTGTTTAATCTATGATTTCTTATTTTCTTTTTCTAAACCCTTACCATACTCAAAACATGTACTGCGCTCTCTACTCCCCCCCCCCCCCCCGTCGTGGGTCGTAGTTTACTCATTTTACATGCTTGCTTCGTATCCGTAACGTCTGCGCACCCTGACTTTTACCTTCGCCTATTACGGGGCACTGGTGTCCAGATGGTTCATTGTTTTCACGACACTTCGCATTTTGTCCAGTGAACGGCACGAACCCTCACGAGCTGGCCTTGACCAAGAAATGGGACAAAGCGTACGTCACGATGGACCCATGGCCGCCTGTACCCGACAAGGACAACCAAGTGACGTGCGAGGGCAGGACACGTGACACGCTGAGTTCGCTCGATGTGACACTTGCTGGCGAAAAGACCGGCCTGCCTTCCAAGATAGACTTCTACAAAGCAATAGAACTAACACCCCGAGGCGTTACCGGCAAAGTCACCTTCCCTCTCACGATGACTCCGTCACTCCACCTCCAGACCCTCGACTGCGATTTCCTTGATGAAAATGGTGCCCTCACGAAAAACACAAAGGGCTCTATCACACTTTTCTACTTCAGTGAGTCTCTCTCTCTCTCTCTCTCTCTCTCTCTCTCTCTCTCTCTCTCTCTCTCTCTCTCTCTCTCTCTCTCTCTCTCTCTCTCTCTCTCTCTCTCTCTCTCTCTCTCTGTGTACACGCAAACGCCTCAGCATCAAGTAAGCAGGATGTATATACGATATGGCGTACCACAAGGGTCAGTTTTAGGCCCTCTCCTCTTCTCTATATACATAAATTCTTCTTCTTCTTCTGCGTTCGTGGGCTGAAACTCCCACGTACACTCGTGTTTTTTGCACGAGTGGAATTTTACGTGTATGACCGTTTTTTACCCCGCCATTTAGGCAGCCATACGCCGTTTTCGGAGGAATATACATAAATGACCTTCCCCTTCACATTGAGAATTTGTGTGAACTTTTTGCAGATGACACAACCATACATTCTATAGTAGTAGTAACACCAATTTAAGTCGTTTATCAGAATCACTGCAAGAAAGTTTAAACCAGTTGAGTGAATGGACTGAGCTAAATCACATGTCCCTTAACCCGCAAAAAACAAAAAGCATGATAATAACAACTAGACAAAAACGCCAGAACATAACCTCAATAGTTCACGATCTAACGGTTAATGATAAACTTGTTGAAAAAGTCGACCATAAAGTTTTGGGAGTGACCATTGATATTAACAACCTGTCTTGGTCACACCACATCGAACAACTTTCTAAACTCGTGTCCAAGAAAGTTTATTTATTATCTAGAATCAAGCACTTTTTGAATTTGGAAGCCAGGAAAATATTCTTATTCAATCTGTTATTGATTACGCGTCTACCTTGTGGGACTCGGCAAGTGAAAATTCATTCAAACCACTTATTAGATTACATAAACGAGCGCTTAAAGTAGTAAAAAAAACCTATCTGAGTTTGACTACATAAACTTAGGCATTCTTCCTCTGAAGGCAAGGCTAGGTTATAATAAAGGTACCCTTATGCATAACATTATTCAAGGCTGTGTACCTCAAACCATATTTTCCAAATTCACGTTGAAAAATTCACGCCAATTGATGAGATTGAACACTCCTCTGCCTAGGATTGACCTATTCAAATCTGGTTTAGTGTATTCAGGTAGCAGTCTCTGGAACACTCTTCCGACAATCCTGCGGCAAACTACCAGCACAAACGTTTTTAAGACCAGATATATACATGTCGTTCCCAATTCGCGAAATGGGCAGCGTTTTGCCCAAACTGTGTCAAGGCTTCTATACTTGGGGTTTGAAGTTTTCAAATGCCTCGGGTACCACCGCATGTAGACAGCTAGATGCCAGAATAGATCCTGAGATATATATCGCAATAATCGATACAAGTTTTTCATGCATTTTCGGGGTTACGGTTGACACAGACTATATGTAAACCATAATAGGGAGCTAGCAGTGCAAACGCAATGTTTGGTTACACAAAAAAAGCTACGGACTGGCTGCTGATTTTGCGGAATGGGCAAATTTTAGAAGCCTTTACACATTTTCGGCAAAACGCTGCCTATTTCGCCAAATGGCCAGAGTGTTGCCGATTCCGCGAAATGGGCAAACATGTTGCTGATTCCGCGAATTCGGCAATTCTGTGAATTGAGCGCGACACAAACAAACAATCGGCTGTGATGCCAGCGATAAATGAAGAAGGTGTGTCATCGTTGCAGAGATGAGTGACCCAGTCATCTCAGGCCCCGAAGAGACGGAGATGTTGCAGACCGCCACATTCCAGTGCACCACAGATGAGGCCATCTTTCCGTCGACTAAAGATTTCGAGGTGGATTTCAGAACCAACCCGAAGGTTGATGTCACTGCGAAGGAACCCAAATTTGAACGCCTGAACCCAAACAAAGAACCAGCAAGGTCAGTGGTTGGATGCTGGCGTTTGTGTGAGTAAAATGAACTGGTTTCAGTAACTGCCCCCCCCCCCCCCCCCCCAAGACCATTCGCTTCCCCGACTTAAAGGGTTAACGGGATATAATGGACCAACAAAAATGTCATATTGCCCAAAAGCTATAAGGTAATTCCAGCGTCACACACAGACAAATCAGACTCAATTTGCCGTAAAAATCATGTTCATAGTGCTTTTACTAACTCAAATCTGTGCTGACATTTCCCCAAACATGACAACATTCCTACCCAAGGTGAAAATATCTTCAAGTAAAAAACAAAGGGTAGTTTACTTAAATTTGAAAAAAAGGTCATTGAGTCTGAGAGGGCAAATATGCTCACATGTTTTTCAGTCACAATCTATTAGTTTAAAGACATCCGACACCGATTAAACAACCATTAAAAATCGCTAATTTTTTGCCTGATGTATGTTTAAAGTCTGATAAAACAAATGTGTTAAAACCAGAGAAATCGATCGTAGCGTTGTTAAGATACAGCCTCCTGAATATGTTGACTTTTCGCGTTTTTGTTGTTGTAAATCAGTGTAGGCTATTGGATATGGTATCTAACCGATTAAATCCCAACTACTTGTTTTTGCGTGTGGCGTAAATACCGACTTTGTGCACATTAAAATCATGGTTTTTGTTATGAATAAGTGTTACCATTCTTTGTTAATGTACATGACGTTTTACGTGCTAAAATTAGAGCAGCTGCTCACTTCAACTGAATATATTTGCTAATAGAACCATTAAATTTTCCAGAAAAGTTGACATAAAACAAACCAGGTTTAACCTGGGTCTACACAATAAGATATCAAAAAAGAATAAAAATCGATCGTTACATTTTTGCACAAGTTTACAAAACGTAACCCTAACCCCATTTTGAATTTTGGTACAAAGAAAGGTAAACATTATGACACTCGTTGCAAATGAAAAATATGGTTAAATCTAATGATTTTTTGAGTCACTTGAGAAAAAGTGACTCTATGTAATCGGTCAGTGTTAGTCTGTCCGGCCGGCCGTCCGGCCGGCCGTGCGGCCGGCCGGCCGGCCGTCCGTAGACACCACCTTAACGTTGGACTTTTCTCGGAAACTATCAAAGCGATCGGGCTCATATTTTGTTTAGTCGTGACCTCCAATGACCTCTACACTTTAACGATGGTTTCGTTGACCTTTGACCTTTTTCAAGGTCACAGGTCAGCGTCAAAGGAACAAGAAGAGCAAACGCTCGATCGAGTCACTTTCGCAGTTCTGAATATTATATGAGGCATCAGATGGACAGGAAGAAATTGCTATTCACAACACAATGAGTCAAGTTCACATAAAATTTGAGCCCGGTCACTTTTATAGTTTCCGAGAAAAGCCCAACGTTAAGTTGTGTGTTGCCGAACAGAAAAGGCTAGTTATCTCCCTTGTTTTTCTGATAACGTTCGTAAAAGGCTACAGATGTAAATACTTTGATGTAAAGAATAATCCTACAAAGTTTCAATCACATCCGATGAACTTTGTCAAAGATATAAAATGTCTAATTTTTCCTTTGACGCTGACCTGTGACCTTGAAAAAGGTCAAAGGTCAACGAAACCATCGTTAAAGTGTAGAGGTCATTGGAGGTCACGACTAAACAAAATATGAGCCCGATCGCTTTGATAGTTTCCTGTCAAAGATATAAAATGTCTAATTTTTCCTTTGACGCTGACCTGTGACCTTGAAAAAGGTCAAAGGTCAACGAAACCATCGTTAAAGTGTAGAGGTCATTGGAGGTCACGACTAAGCAAAATATGAGCCCGATCGCTTTGATAGTTTCCGAGAAAAGTCCAACGTTAAGGTGGTGTCTACGGACGGACGGCCGGCCGGCCGGACGGCCGGCCGGCCGGACGGACGGCCGGACAGACTAACACTGACCGATTACATAGAGTCACTTTTTCTCAAGTGACTCAAAAATTAGACATTTTATATCTTTGACAAAGTATCTCGGAAAATATCAAAGCGATCGGGCTCATATTTTGTTTAGTCGTGACCTCCAATGACCTCTACACTTTAACGATGGTTTCGTTGACCTTTGACCTTTTTCAAGGTCACAGGTCAGCGTCAAAGGAAAAATTAGACATTTTATATCTTTGACAAAGTTCATCGGATGTGATTGAAACTTTGTAGGATTATTCTTTACATCAAAGTATTTACATCTGTAGCCTTTTACGAACGTTATCAGAAAAACAAGGGAGATAACTAGCCTTTTCTGTTCGGCAACACACAACTTAACGTTGGGCTTTTCTCGGAAACTATAAAAGTGACCGGGCTCAAATTTTATGTGAACGTGACTCATTGTGTTGTGAATAGCAATTTCTTCCTGTCCATCTGATGCCTCATATAATATTCAGAACTGCGAAAGTGACTCGATCGAGCGTTTGCTCTTCTTGTTTCCTGTTATAATTATGTTCAGTGCGTGTTACATCAAATTAATATTGTAAGGCCTCTGTCCGTGTTTCCGTCCGTCTGTCCGTCCGTCCGACGGTCAGTCTGTTCGTCCGTCGGTCCGTCTATCCGTTACACTTTTGACCGCTAATAACTCCTGTGTTTATGGGCCCGTTGTCTTCAAATTTGGAATGACATATACCATTGTTATGGCATATCTGTGGTTACCATTTCTAGCCAATCGCTTCGCGAATACCGAGGTTTCACACGGTTTAGCGCTCACACGTCATTTCCTTTGCCTATACCTCCAGCGTTTCTTGACCGACTCACCACCAATTTCGTGTGAATGTGGATATGCTGATGCTTAAACCTGGTGCAACACTTCAAAAACATCGCTTTTTAGTAGATGGAGTTCTAACTGAAACAAAGCATGGGTGACCGCTCTATCGCCGAGCGCAGCGAGAGATTTTAGACCCAAGCACAGTGTTCCATAGCAGCGTTCGGATAGCCCTGGAGGTTAGAGCGCTTACCTCTCACGCTAGCGTAAGGCGTTCGACTTATCTCTTCTTCTTAGTGATAGGTAGCCAACATCAGCATGGTGATGAATCTGCTACGCTTGGGTGATGGTGGTTCCGGTCTATTGCTTGGTCAGGGGTGAAGTTCAGGGGGGGGGGAGGTTGGGGGTAGGGGGGGATGATGGGTCAGTGGAGAGTTGCCAGCCTGGCCTGAAAGGATGCCAGGGATGGCGCTGTGGCAGTTTCTACAGGCAGGCGGTTCCACTCTGGAATGGTGCGCGGGAAGAATGTTTTCTGCCTGTAGGCTGTCCTAGAGTGGGGGATTTCGTAGGACAGAGCGTGGGTCTGCCTGGTCGTGCACTTGGGTGGGCTTGGCTTTGGTGCGTGGTTGCTCTTCACTGCGACAAGGTCGTGGTGGACTTTGTAGAAGGTTGTTAGTCTCGCTCGCCTCCGTCTGCTCTCAAGCGTAGGCCACTCAAGGTCTTCGAGCATGTTGTTGACGCTGGAGGTCTGGCGGAAGCGATGCGACACCCATCTGGCTGCTCTTCTTTGGACCTTTTCGAGAGAGGCACTGTCTTCAGCGGTGTGTGGGTCCCATACTGGGCTGGCATACTCTAGGATGGGTCGTACTAGTGCCTTGTATGCAGCCGCCTTGACCTTCTTGTTGCTGAGCTTGATGTTGCGTCTAGCAAAGCCAAGTGCTCTGTTCGCCTTGGTGGTGATGTTGGCGATGTGGGTGTTCCACTTCAGGTCTTTGGTCAGGGTGACGCCGAGGTACTTGGCCTGGGTCTCCTCCTGAAGTTTCTGGCCGTGGAGCTGGTACTCGTATGGTAGGGTGGTACGGCGTCGGGTCATGTGTACGGTGGTGCATTTGGCAGGATGGAATGCCATCTTCCACTTCTGTTCCCAGGACGCCAGTCTGTCGAGGTCTGTTTGGAGGTTTTCTTGGTCCGCTGCTGTCTTGACGTCAGCATGGCACGCTGTGTCGTCGGCGAAAAGTCGCGCAGTCGAGGTCAGGTCTGACGGGAGATCGTTTATGTACAGCAGAAATAGCGTCGGCCCGAGCACGGACCCTTGAGGAACGCCACTTTCCACTGGAGCTAGCTCTGAGATGGCCCCGTTGACGACGACGGACTGCTTCCTGTTGGTGAGGAAATCCTCGACCCAGGCGTTAACTTTCCCACCTATGCCGTACTGACGGAGTTTATGCACGAGTAGACTGTGGCTGACCTTGTCAAACGCGCGGGAGAAATCCAGCACTAGAAGGTCCACCTGGTGCCCTTGCTCAAGCGCGAACGAGGCCTCGTCGACAAGCCCTAGCAGCTGGGTCTCGCATGATCTTCCCCGTCGGAAGCCGTGTTGTTCAGGACAGAGTATTTGGTGTTGTTCGCAGTAGGTGAGGATGGCGCTCACAATGATGTGCTCTAGGAGCTTGCAGGGGATAGATGTGAGGGAGATTGGTCGATAGTTCTCCGGCCTGTAACGCTCCCCTTTCTTGAACACTGGCGTTACATGGGCTAGCTTCCAGTCTGCTGGTACCACTCCCGATTTGAGAGAGGCCTGGAACAATAGTGTTAGCGCCGGTGCAAGCTCCGTCGCTACCTCTTTCAGGACGCGGGGGCTGAGTTGGTCTGGCCCACTGGCTTTGTTGGGGTTCAAGTTACGTAGGAGTTTTTCAACGCCTGGGGCCGTGATGGTGATGTCTTCGAGGGGTGGTTGTTGTGGGCTGAGAGGGGGCATGGGGCAGCGGAGCTCAAAGTCTTCTACGTTGAGTTCTTCTTTGGTGCTGAAGGCAGATTCGAACTGGCGGTTTAGCAGCTCTGCTTTCTCTTTGTCATCTGTGATCAGTTTCCCAGACTCCTTTAGCGCAGAGATGCCAGAGTATTCGTTTTGCTTGGACTTGATGAATGTCCAGAATTTCTTGTTGGGATGTGGTTTATCATCACAGTCATTCTGACTGTGCTCTTTCTGTTGTTTTTTCGCACCCCCACACTCTGACTGTGCTCTGTCTGTTGTTTCTTAGCACCCCCACACTCTGACTGTGCTCTTTCTGTTCAGTGTTTCTTAGCACCCCCACATTCTGACTGTGCTCTGTCTGTTGTTTCTTAGCACCCCCACACTCTGACTGTGCTCTTTCTGTTCAGTGTTTCTTAGCACCCCCACATTCTGACTGTGCTCTGTCTGTTGTTTCTTAGCACCCCCACACTCTGACTGTGCTCTGTCTGTTGTTTCTTAGCACCCCCACACTCTGACTGTGCTCTTTCTGTTCAGTGTTTCTTAGCACCCCCACATTCTGACTGCTCTTTCTGTTGTTTCTTCGCACCCCCACATTCTGACTGTGCTCTGTCTGTTGTTTCTTAGCACCCCCACACTCTGACTGTGCTCTTTCTGTTGTTTCTTAGCTGTTAGCACCCCCACATTCTGACTGTGCTCTGTCTGTTGTTTCTTCGCACCCCCACATTCTGACTGTGCTCTGTCTGTTGTTTCTTCGCACCCCCACATTCTGACTGCTCTCTTTCTGTTGTTTCTTCGCACCCCCACACTCTGACTGTGCTCTGTCTGTTGTTTCTTAGCACCCCCACATTCTGACTGCTCTTTCTGTTGTTTCTTCGCACCCCCACATTCTGACTGTGCTCTGTCTGTTGTTTCTTCACACCCCCACATTCTGACTGCTCTTTCTGTTGTTTCTTAGCTGTTAGCACCCCCACATTCTGACTGTGCTCTGTCTGTTGTTTCTTCGCACCCCCACATTCTGACTGCTCTCTTTCTGTTGTTATATGCACCTACACATTCTGACCGCTCTCGTTCTGTTGTTTCTTGACAGGTGGAAAGTAACAGCGGAGATGAACTTCGTGATTAGCGCTATACTCAAACCGCGCTTTTTCGTCTTGTGCTACACAACCAACAAGGGCTTAAACCCAGCGGCAGAAAAATATGCACGTCAACGCGCCATCGATGTCGTCGGTAAGTTGGAATCAATCTTTTCTGCAATCTTCACAGTGAGAACATGGGTTTACTTTAAAGCTCTTTTATTGTTAATGCTGATTGCGTGAGTGTACATTTCCTAGTTGAGCCTGTGATGGTTGATGCTTACTGAAGTTCAAGACATTGTTTTCACTTTCTTCCCGAGAAATCGGAAAGTCGAAAAATGTCTGTTTGTCCAACATTCAAATAATAATGTTTTCTTGAATTGAAATTTCAGCCACACTGGCAAGCAATGACGCTATTTGGGGCTAGAATATTAGAACGTGCATGTGCTAAACACTTTATCGGTTTCTTTTGTATGTATTTAAATGACACTCTGTACAGACAACGTTGAGAAGGCGAGATGATCGGGTAGGCCCTACTATACTTAGCACGGCTGTAACGTTTGTGTGAGTGTTTGCGGAAACTAAGCTTACTTTGAAACGTCGGTGTGTGTGTGGAGCGCATAACACGAGAAAGATGACAAAAAGCTGCTATGACTGTGCAGTAAAGGACCAAAATCTGGACTTTATGTTCAACCTCGTGGGCATCTGCTCTGGCTGCGCCGCTTTCATCCTCGCCGTGGCGCTTTTAATCTTTTACCAACGCAAGCGGAATGAGACCAAAGGTAAGAACTGCCATTCCCACAAACACTGCTGCTTTCAGTTTACTGGCGTGGAGACTGGCTAAATTATCCACAAGGGCTTGTACCAATAGCTTTACTCTAAGAATGTCAGAAAGTCAGAAATAAAGATAACCGGATATGCAAATTATGTACTATGTTCTCATGCGTCACCGAAACGAGCTCTACCTGTCTCGATGTTCGAGTTTCGGCTGTTAAGCCTTACTACATGTGGCCTGGGTGATCTGGGTGATCATGGTTTTTGACTCACTTGAGAATGTATAGGTGAGTGTTAGCCTAGTGCTGAGCCGTGTCTGTCTGTATGGACGTCCGTCCGTCTGTGAACAAAAAAATTGACATGGAGATTATCTCGGATATTTTTTTTTATGCTAGAGCTTTTATACTTTGCAATCTTCTACGGTTTTTCAAATCCCCGACATGACCCCAGTTTGGTCGAACCCTCATCAAATGTTGGTGTCACAGGGGGGTCATTTTCGATTCATAAAAACCTAAAGCCCCAGTATGTCTCAAATGGTTTACAAAACGATTTAAATCTTCTAATGAAAAAAGCAGTTCTAGCCTTATGGAACACACTTGCAATAGCATTTTTAGCATTAAATGAAACAGTTCGTTTGAATTTCTATTTAGCTCGCGTAAACCACACACCAGATTTCGTGGTTTATCTAACCCCTGAGCCATCGTGAACCCGTGTGATCCACTTTCCTTTTTTGACTCACATGCGAAGCAAAAGTGAGTCTATGTACTCACCCGAGTCGTCCGTCCGTCCGGAAAACGTTAACGTTGGATATTTCTTGGACACTATTCAGTCTATCAGTACCAAATTTGGCAAGATGGTGTATGATGACAAGGCCCCAAAAAACATACATAGCATCTTGACCTTGCTTCAAGGCCAAGGTCGCAGGGGCCATAAATGTTGTCTAAAAAAACAGCTATTTTTCCCATTTTTTGACTCACATGCGAAGCAAAAGTGAGTCTATGTACTCACCCGAGTCGTCCGTCCGGCCCTCCGGCCGTCCGGCCGGCCGTCCGGAAAACTTTAACGTTGGATATTTCTTGGACACTATTCAGTCTATCAGTACCAAATTTGGCAAGATGGTGTATGATGACAAGGCCCCAAAAAACATACATAGCATCTTGAACTTGCTTCAAGGTCAAAGTCGCAGGGGCCATAAATGTTGCCTAAAAAACAGCTATTTTTCACATTTTCCCCATTTTCTCTGAAGTTTTTGAGATTCAATACCTCACCTATATATGATATATAGAGCAAAGTAAGCCCCATCTTTTGATACCAGTTTGCTTTACCTTGCTTCAAGGTCAAGGTCACAGGAGCTCTTCAAAGTTGGATTGTATACATATTTTGAAGTGACCTTGACCCTGAACTATGGAAGGTAACTGTTTCAAACTTAAAAATTATGTGGGGCACATGTTATGCTTTCATCATGAGACACATTTTGTCACATATGATCAAGGTCAAGGTCACTTTGACCTTTATGAAATGTGACCAAAATAAGGTAGTGAACCACTAAAAGTGACCATATCTCATGGTAGAAAGAGCCAATAAGCACCATTGTACTTCCTATGTCTTTAATGAACAGCTTTGTGTTGCATGACCTTGGATGACCTTGACCTTGGGTCAAGGTCACATTGTATTTTGGTAGGAAAAATGTGTAAAGCAGTTCTTAGTGTATGATGTCATTGCTAGGTTTAGTTATTTGACCTTGACCCTGAAGGTCAAGGTCATGTAAAGGTCAAGGTCAAGCATGTGAGTCGTATGGGCTTTGCCCTTCTTGTCCCATTTTCTCTGAAGTTTTTGAGATTCAATACCTCACCTATATATGATATATAGGGCAAAGTAAGCCCCATCTTTTGATACCA
Organism: Littorina saxatilis; assembly: GCF_037325665.1. NCBI lineage: Eukaryota > Metazoa > Mollusca > Gastropoda > Littorinimorpha > Littorinidae > Littorina > Littorina saxatilis. The sequence goes on along the minus strand of NC_090248.1, from coordinate 61,871,362 downwards.
GTTTGGTTTACCTTGCTTTAAGGTCAAGGTCACAGGAGCTCTTCAAAGTTGGATTGTATACATATTTTGAAGTGACCTTGACCCTGAACTATGGAAGATAACTGTTTCAAACTTAAAAATTATGTGGGGCACATGTTATGCTTTCATCATGAGACACATTTGGTCACATATGATCAAGGTCACTTTGACCCTTATGAAATGTGACCAAAATAAGGTAGTGAACCACTAAAAGTGACCATATCTCATGGTAGAAAGAGCCAATAAGCACCATTGTACTTCCTATGTCTTGAATTAACAGCTTTGTGTTGCATGACCTTGGATGACCTTGACCTTGGGTCAAGGTCACATGTATTTTGGTAGGAAAAATGTGTAAAGCAGTTCTTAGTGTATGATGTCATTGCTAGGTTTAGTTATTTGAAGGTCAAGGTCAAGCATGTGAGTCGTATGGGCTTTGCCCTTCTTGTTTCACAATTTAGTCGTCAGTTTGTGATTTCAATGCGACTGGCAATAGCACGTCATTGTGTACCTCTGATTCTAAAACGCGACAAACGGCTGCGAGTCACACGAACTTGTCGGCGGCTGGCTTCAAAGAAAGCGAGCGCTATGCAGAAAAATCGTCTGCTTTGAGACACGACCTTTCGTGACCCTGCTTCCGGGCTAGCTTTTTTAAAACTTTCAAAACTTCGAATTGTACCGATCTTGTCTTGATGAAAAAAGAAATCTTTTATGATTTAAGAATGTTTGTGTTACAAGCTCTCCATTTATTATTTAGATTTTAAAAGTTAGTTCTACTTCTAGCGCCGAAACGAGGCGCCGGATTGTAGAACAGACGGTCCACGAAAATAAATTCTTTGAACATTTCTCACTCTCGACGGAAAGCAGCCTGGATGTTCCCGTTCGGTGAGCGTTCAAATGGAAGGGTGTTTGTACTGTGTGTAAAGGCCTGACAGTATCTGTGATGGTTTACAGGAGGCTTACTGTGCCTTTAACGTTGAGCTTATCTCGTTTACTTTTGAAGCTAGAGCTTTAAAACTTTGCACACTTCTAGGGTTTGATAATCTCCCGACATAGCCCCAGTTTGGTTGAAGCACAGGCGGAAGGTATCGTCCACTGGACTACTACTATCACAGAAAGACTACAAGGTTTGTCACTCACCTTCGAGTCTTCTGTGTTCTTGGAGTCGCTTCCTGGGGAAAAATATTGTTCAAGACGGGTTTTCCTCTTCCTACAGTCTGTGTAAGGTCAAATAAATACAGTTGAATGATTGTTTAAACTATTATGTGCCTTTAGTTTTCAGCTTCCGTCCGCTGCAGGTTGTTATTATCCATCATTTGGACGAATCTTCGTTCGCGAGCCGCTAATCCACTTGGGGGACAAATCATGTATCCGCATCGAATATGCATACCAGCGCTCATTGGTCTAAAACAAATGTAAATATTGTGCAGCAAAGGGAAGCTACCCACGGGAAAATAATCATCGAATATCCTGTTATTAACCAATGAGCGCTGGTATGCATATTCGGTGCGGATACATGATTTGTCCCCCAAGTGGATTAGCGGCTCGCGAACGAAGATTCGTCCGGTGACAAAAAAATACTTAAAGATATATTGTGTACTAGATGATTACCCGCTTCGCCGGGAAGAAGTAGAGCCGAATACCCGGCGGCTTCGCCGGGAAGAAGTAGACGAATACCCGGCTTCGCCGGGATGAAAGCGTTGTGGACAGTGACCTTCTAAAAATAGTAACGGGAATATCCGGCTTCGCCGGGATGAAAGCGTTGTGGACAGTGACCTTCTAAAAATAGTAACGGGAATATGGATTGACGCCACACGAAGGAAGGGAGATAAACGCAAAACACTGGAGAAGATAAGGAAGAGTTACTGGGAATGGATCTGGGAAGATGAACAGAAAAACCAAAATCGGTTCAGCGCTGCGCGCTGAGAGCACGTGTTGAAAATTCTCATCGACCAGGTTGTGTCCGGGGTGTACCTGAATATGCCCACCAAATTTGAAGCAGATCCATCGAGAACTTTGGCCGTGCATCGCGAACACACACACACACACACACACACACACACACACTCACACACACTCACACACAGACACACAGATACACAGACAGACACACAGACACTAGTCGTATATATATATAGATAGATAGAAGCCACCATTTTCGAGAGTTTTCTGACGATTTGGACCTTAAAACGTTCAAGGGACATTTGCTGCACTGTAATTTAGAAACACCTGCAATGATTTGCTCAAAACGCCTTCGAAACTATGCCAAATAATTAAATGAATTTTAATCAGCGAGCGCCGTTTGTCAGGAGTCCGGACTTTCGGTCGTCATCATTATTTTATTTTGTTTTCATAGATACTAATTCGTCAAAGTAGATAAAGACCGTTGGATTAAGGAAGTCAAATGTACAGTCTAGCTTACACATGCAAATTCCGTGCAATACAGCGCTTAAACGTTTCGCAAAAGCTCTACAGTAGATGGTAGGTACGACTACTGTCTGTGTGTGTATCTGTGTGTCTGTCTGTTCGCGATGCACTGCCAAAGTTCTCGACGGATCTGCATCAAATTTGGTGGGCATATTCAGGTGGACCCCGGGCACAAACTGGTCGATGAAAATTTTAAACACGTCCTCAATAGACTGACTCTACTCGTCCTACCAGCTGTATGTTCACAGACCTATGTTCACAGTCCTATACGTTTGTTCTTCTCTTCCGTTTGGTAACATTGATTTTCAAACCTACCTGAAAGGTCGTCGCAAAAACACCAAAAATGAGTACAAACCTTCTTCTCTTTGCAGGTGCCGCAGCTGGGCAAGGACAATAATAGTGAGGTCACTACTGTTTTCTCATTGCCTCTTTATTTCTCCGTTTGTCCTCCATAGACTGACTCTTTCTTTCTCTCCGTCTGTCCTCCATAGACTGACTCTTTCTATCTCTCCGTCTGTCCTCCATAGACTGACTCTTTCTATCTCTCCGTCTGTCCTCCATAGACTGACTCTTTCTATCTGTTTGTCCTCCATAGACTGACTCTTTCTATCTCTCCGTCTGTCCTCCATAGACTGACTCTTTCTATCTCTCCGTCTGTCCTCCATAGACTGACTCTTTCTATCTCTCCGTCTGTCCTCCATAGACTGACTCTTTCTATCTCTCCGTCTGTCCTCCATAGACTGACTCTTTCTATCTGTTTGTCCTCCATTGACTGACTCTTTCTATCTCTCCGTCTGTCCTCCATAGACTGACTTTTTCTATCTCTCTGTTTGTCCTCCATAGACTGACTCTTTCTATCTCTCCGTTTGTCCTCCATAGACTGACTCTTTCTATCTCTCCGTCTGTCCTCCATAGACTGACTCTTTCTATCTCTCCGTCTGTCCTCCATAGACTGACTCTTTCTATCTCTCCGTCTGTCCTCCATAGACTGACTTTTTCTTTGTCTCCGTCTGTCCTCCATAGACTGACTCTTTCGAGGGACATGAGATGGATAGAAGGATGGATGGATGGATGGATGGTTGGCTGGATGGATGGATGGATGGATGGATGGATGGACGGAAGGATGACAGAGAGACATGAGTGAAGTGCGACAGAGACTGGATTTTGTGCTGATGCATTACTGTCCTTTTTCAAACGTTTTGCTGTTGTAAATGCCTGTTTCCACTGTCGCCATGTCGACTGTCATTACGATGATGATGATTTTTATTGAGTCACTTGAGAAAAAGTGACTCTATGTAATCGGTCAGTGTTAGTCTGTCCGGCCGGCCGTCCGGCCGGCCGTCCGTAGACACCACCTTAACGTTGGACTTTTCTCGGAAACTATCAAAGCGATCGGGCTCATATTTTGTTTAGTCGTGACCTCCAATGACCTCTACACTTTAACGATGGTTTCGTTGACCTTTGACCTTTTTCAAGGTCACAGGTCAGCGTAAAAGGAAAAATTAGACATTTTATATCTTTGACAAAGTTCATCGGATGTGATTGAAACTTTGTAGGATTATTCTTTACATCAAAGTATTTACATCTGTAGCCTTTTACGAACGTTATCAGAAAAACAAGGGAGATAACTAGCCTTTTCTGTTCGGCAACACACAACTTAACGTTGGGCTTTTCTCGGAAACTATAAAAGTGACCGGGCTCAAATTTTATGTGAACGTGACTCATTGTGTTGTGAATAGCAATTTCTTCCTGTCCATCTGATGCCTCATATAATATTCAGAACTGCGAAAGTGACTCGATCGAGCGTTTGCTCTTCTTGTTATGATTAATATTACTATGATTATTTTTCATGAAGCATGAATGTTGAAACTTTGTACACCCCGAATTGAAATGGGCCCAAGGCCTAATCAATAAACCATCCAGACTCCAGACTCCAGACTCCAGACTCCAGACTCTCCGTTTGTCCTCCATAGACTGACTCTTTCTTTCTCTCCGTCTGACCTCCATAAACTCTTTCTTTGTCTCCGTTTGTCCTCCATAGACTGACTCTTTCTTTCTCTCCGTTTGTCTTCCATAGACTGACTCTTTCTTTGTCTCCGTTTGTCCTCCATAGACTGACTCTTTCTTTGTCTCCGTTTGTCTTTCATAGACTGACTCTTTCTTTGTCTCAAATTGGTTGAAAATGCGGTCAAGTAATCTTCGACGAAGCCCGGACTTTGGTATTGCATTTCAGCTTGGAGGCTTAAACACTTATTAATGAGTTTGCTCATTACAGTTGTCATTAAAATCGATGTTTTGCAAACAGATTCAAAATTGATGGCATTGTATTCCTCATCTTCGTCTGACCTCCACAGACTGACTTTTTCTTTCTCTCCGTCTGTCCTCCATAGACTGACTCTTTCTTTCTCTCCGTCTGTCCTCCATAGACTGACTTTTTCTTTCTCTCCGTCTGTCCTCCATAGACTGACTTTTTCTTTCTCTCCGTCTGTCCTCCATAGACTGACTTTTTTATATTTAGTCAAGTTTTGACTAAATATTTTAACATCGAGGGGGAATCGAAACGAGGGTCGTGGTGTATGTGCGTGTGTGCGTGCGTGTGTGCGTGCGTGTGTGTGTGTGTGTGTGTAGAGCGATTCAGACTAAACTACTGGACCGATCTTTATGAAATTTGACATGAGAGTTCCTGGGTATAAAATCCCCGAACGTTTTTTTCATTTTTTTGATAAATGTCTTTGATGACGTCATATCCGGCTTTTCGTGAAAGTTGAGGCGGCACTGTCACACCCTCATGTTTCAACCAAATTGGTTGAAATTTTGGTCAAGTAATCTTCGACGAAGCCCGGGGTTCGGTATTGCATTTCAGCGTGGTGGCTTAAAAAATAATTAATGACTTTGGTCATTAAAAATCGGAAAATTTAAAAAAAAATAAAAATTTATAAAACGATCCAAATTTACGTTTATTTTATTCTCCATCATTTGCTGATTCCAAAAACATATAAATATGTTATATTCGAATTAAAAACAAGCTCTGAAAATTAAATATATAAAAATTATTATCAAAATTAAATTGTCCAAATCAATTTAAAAACACTTTCATCTTATTCCTTGTCGGTTCCTGATTCCAAAAACATATAGATATGATATGTTTGGATTAAAAACACGCTCAGAAAGTTAAAACAAAGAGAGGTACAGAAAAGCGTGCTATCCTTCTTAGCGCAACTACTACCCCGCTCTTCTTGTCAATTTCACTGCCTTTGCCATGAGCGGTGGCCTGACGATGCTACGAGTAAAATGGCATTGCGTTCAGTTTCATTCTGTGAGTTCGACAGCTACTTGACTAAATATTGTATTTTCGCCTTACGCGACTTGTCTTTCTCTCCGTTTGTCCTCCATAGACTGACTTTTTCTTTCTCTCCGTCTGTCCTCCATAGACTGACTCTTTCTTTCTCTCCGTTTGTCATCCATAGACTGACTCTTTTTTCTCTCCATCTGTCCTCCATAGACTGACTCTTTCTTTCTCTCCGTCTGTCCTCCATAGACTGACTCTTTCTTTCTCTCCGTTTGTCATCCATAGACTGACACTTTCTATCTCTCCGTCTGTCCTCCATAGACTGACTCTTTCTTTCTCTCCGTCTGTCCTCCATAGACTGACTCTTTCTTTCTCTCCGTTTGTCATCCATAGACTGACTCTTTCTATCTCTCCGTTTGTCCTCCATAGACTGACTCTTCTTTCTCTCCGTTTGTCCTCCATAGACTGACTCTTTTTTCTCTCCGTCAGTTTGTCCTCCATAGACAGACTCTTTCTTTGTCTCCGTTTGTCCTTCATAGACTGACTCTTTCTATCTCTCCGTTTGTCCTCCATAGACTGACTGTTCTTTCTCTCTGTTTGTCATCCATAGACTGACTCTTTCTATCTCTCCGTTTGTCCTCCATAGACTGACTCTTCTTTCTCTCCGTTTGTCCTCCATAGACTGACTCTTTTCTCTCCGTCAGTTTGTCCTCCATAGACAGACTCTTTCTTTGTCTCCGTTTGTCCTTCATAGACTGACTCTTTCTTTGTCTCAAATTGGTTGAAATTGCGGTCAAGTAATCTTCGACGAAGCCCGGACTTTGGTATTGCAGCCATTTCAGCTTGGAGGCTATGAGTTTGCTCATTACAGTTGTCATTAAAATCGATGTTTTGCAAACAGATTCAAAATTGATGGCATTGTATTCCTCATCTTCTCCTGAATTAAAAAAAATATATAGATATGTCATGTTTACTCTTAAATGTGATCAAAATGAAACAAATAGGTTCAGTAAATACTCCGGACGTGTGCTTCGCGGCGGCTAGTGTGACCCGTCTTGGTCTTCGGTATGGTTAGCCGAGACTATCTGAATGTAGTCTCGACGATGATTGGTTTGTGGTGTTGATCTTGACTAAATGTTTTTATATCGCTTCACGCTTCTTGGTTTTTTGGCTCACGAAGTGTAGCCTATGCGATCGTAACTTTGTCTGTCTGTGCGTTTGTGCGTGTGTGTGTGTGTGTGTGTGCGTGCGTGTGTGTGTATGTCTGTGGTAGAAACTTTAACATTTCCGAGTCTATGTGTGAGTGGTTATCCAAGACTATGGATAAAGCTCGCATAAGATTACGTCACGGTCAAAAGTGTTTGACGTCAATTAATGCATCATGACGGCATGCCTCCCTGTAGTCTTTCTCTCTCGCGTGGTGTGTGTGGTCTCGGTCATTGTTATTTTGAGCGGGCCGAGACTATTTGGCAGTCGTGTCCCTGTAAGTAGGCTACATGCAGACAGACAGATCTAGATCTAGTGTCTCTCTTTCTTGCACAGTGTCACCTAAGCTTACTGTGTGTGTGGGTGTGTATGTGTGACGGAGTGATTGAGTTTGTGTTACTGTTTGTCTATTTCTTACGTGAGCCTTGAAGGCTTCGCCTCTTGTTTTACATTCATTCAAGTAATGACTGAATGTTTTAAAAGCAGTTGCTTTTCTTGTTTATTATTATTATTATTATTTAAGTTATTGAGACATCACAGTGCTCTAAGAGATTTTTAGAGCAAATCGAGAAAATGAATTATTGAACGAAGCGAAAAGCGCTGAGTTCAATAATTTTGTTTCAAGATTTGCTCTATAAATCTCTTAGCGCACTGTGATTGTTTCAATAACGATATTGTCAGTAACGACAACAGATTAGAACGTTTGAAGAGGCACATTTTTCTGCCAGCGTTTGGATAAATTGTGGACAGGTCGAGTTAGATCTACTTTTGTGTCTGTGTCGGCTTTGCAGATTTCGGGGGTATTGACGGTTTCATCGCCGACCATGCATTTTACGATTTGATTACCCTCTGTACCCTTTTATCGATTAGCAACTACACATCTGAGTTACAGTTGTGCGAAATGTACCCGTTAGCATACAGTTTCACTTAGATAGTATTTACTGGAATATAAAACAACACGTACCGAAATGTTCTATGCTCCCAATAACATGAACGACCCCCAAGCAACTGAGTGGTGTCCCCTGATGTCAAACGACTCAAAGTGACACATTCGTTCCCTCATTCGCAAAAAAATAAAGTTGGCATGTTATTTCTCGCAATGTACTTGCATTCATCTGGGATGTTGGTGCTATGATTACATGGTAAGAATGTTTTGAAGCCTTCGCGTGTACTGTTTACATCGTAGTTATCTTGAAATATGCAAAAACAGTTCATTTCAGTCCTGAACTGATGGTGTCTGTTACATATACGAGTAGGACAGTCTATTGAATCAGTCGACTTCCAAATGCTGCTTTGTCCAGCTCGAAATATGTCAGAAAAAAAACCTTCTGCTTTTAGCCGCGGAAAATTTTAAGGTCAAGCATCTTTGTTTGGTAATGTGGAGACGATAAGCTACATGCCACTAACACAGCGGATGAGAAGAATTTTCGCAAGTCGAAAGAAGAGGCGCAGACTCACTGAGGCACAGGCGCATGAAATCTGTCAGAAAAAAACCACTTTTGCTTTTAGCCGCAGGAAATTTAGGGTCAAGCATCATTTGGTACTGTGGAGAAGATAAGCTACATGTCAATAACACGGAGGATGAGAAAAATCTGTTCAAATCAAAAGAAGGGGCACACACCCTCGCTTTGGCAAAGGGCGGAAGAATACGCTCTCTGGAAAAGTTAGCGCACTCCAATTTTAAGCGCATTGCCATTAGCCAACCAACTGTTTCACATCAATCATGTGACACCAGTACTTCCTGACTATTATTATTATTATTATTATTTAAGTTATTGAGACATCCCAGTGCACTAAGGGATTTATAGAGCAAATCGAGAAAATTCATTATTGAACGAAGCGCATAATGAATTTTCTCGATTTGCTCTAAGATTCAAAACGCACATTTTGCAACGCGCATTTGGATAGGCGTAACTGTGTGGTCAGGTTTGTGTCAGATCTACTTTTGTGTTGGCTGTCTCAAGTGTGTCGTGCTTTCGTCACACGCAAACTCTTGTTGGCTCACGTAAGTGTAGCCTATGCGATCGTAACTTTGTCTGTCTGTGCGTGCGTGTGTGTGTGCGTGTGTTTGTGCGTGTGTATGTCTGTGGTAGAAACTCTAACATTTGAAGACGTCACATTACATTGACGTCACATTATGACGTAAGAGGGTTAGACGTCACGCGAAGGAAGTACTGAAAGTCTCGGTCATTATTATTTTGAGCGGGCCGAGACTAGTGTACATGCAGACAGACAGATCTAGTGTCTCGCTTTCTTGCACAGTTTCACCTATGCTCTTTCTGTGTGTGTATGTGTGTGTGTGTGTGTGTGTGTGTGTGTGTGTGTGTGTGTGTGTGCGCGTGTGTGTGTGTGTGTATGTGTGACGGAGTGATTGAGTTTGTGTTACTGTTTGTCGAATTCTTACGTGAGCCTTGATGGCTTCGCCTCTTGTTTTAATTTCTGTTGGTAAATTCCAGTGTAACGTTAAGCTAAAAAGTGATGATCTTTCATAGAGACCTCATTTAAACTCGGAGAAAGGACTGTGCTATTAGTTATTTGCGATTCGAAACCTTCATCGAGCTTCGACAGGTTGACTGTGCAGAGTTTTGCCCCTTGCCAAGGTCGACGGTAAGCACATTTTCAAAATAAATGTGGCATGTTTCTCGTGTGGTATCTTCACTCATCGGGGAGTCTGGTACTAAATATGAACGGTAAGAATGCTCTGAACCCTACACGTATTATATCCCCATCGTTTTATCGTTCACATTTGCCCAACATGTTAATTTGCTGAGCGGGATTTATGTCGTCTGCTACGCTATGGCAATCGAACCACTGCACTGAGTCTCATTTCAAAAACAAAAATTGCTCGTCACGTTGCACTGAGTCTGCACGCATGAGGCAGGCTGGTAATAAGTCTTATATATGGTAAGAACGTTCTAAACCCTACACGTTTTCGATTCCGATTGTTCTTGCCTTGAAATAATAATTCGGAAAACATTCATTTACTGAACAGATGCAGTCGTATTTCAGTGTAGTCTGCTACGTGCTGATCTAGCTGCTACGTTATCGGAATAACACTTGTGTTTTCTGTTAGCTGCTGGGAATTGTATACTAACTCTTCAGTTTGGTAATGTGGATAATAAGCTACATGCCACTAACATGGCATAATTATGAGAGGAATCTTCGCAAGTCGAAACTGAAAAATTAGACACAGCGGGTTCTATTTTTAGATCAGTGGCAACTGTGGCACAGGCACATGCAATCTTGTCAGAAAAAAACCACTTCTGCTTTAATTGAGAAACAGGAAATTTATGGTCATAATCATTGGTATTGTGGAGAATATAAGCTACATGTCATTAATTAATTCTGAGAATGAGAGCACACTCTCGCTTAGGCAAAGGGCGGAAGAATACGCTCTGTGGAAGTGCGCTAACAGTTTTAGCGCATCGCCATTAGCCAATCAACTGGTTCACATCAGTCATGTGACACCAGTACTTACTGACAATTATTATTATTATTATTATTATAATTATAGACTGCATCTTTCTTTCTCTCCTCTCTCTTCCATAGACTGCCTATTTTCTCTCTCCTTTGTCCTCAGTAGACGGGCTCTTCAGGGCGTTCCACTGATACTCAACCTAGAGGGTCCATGGAACCCCCTACCCCCACCACAACTTTTAATGTGTAATTAGTCCTTGGACTTTAGAGGGTCCCAAGATAAAGAGGTTTTACCGTTTATATTCTTGCTTTCTTTCTTTTTGACTCACATGCGAAGCAAAAGTGAGTCTATGTACTCACCCGAGTCGTCCGTCCGTCCGGCCGGCCGTCCGGAAAACTTTAACGTTGGATATTTCTTGGACACAATTCAGTCTATCAGTACCAAATTTGGCAAGATGGTGTATGATGACAAGGCCCCAAAAAACATACATAGCATTTTGACCTTGCTTCAAGGTCAAGGTCGCAGGGGCCATAAATGTTGTCTAAAAAACAGCTATTTTTCACATTTTTCCCATTTTCTCTGAAGTTTTTGAGATTTAATACCTCACCTATATATGATATATAGGGCAAAGTAAGCCCCATCTTTTGATACCAGTTTGGTTTACCTTGCTTCAAGGTCAAGGTCACAGGAGCTCTTCAAAGTTGGATTGTATACATATTTTGAAGTGATCTTGACCCTGAACTATGGAAGATAACTGTTTCAAACTTAAAAATTATGTGGGGCACATGTTATGCTTTCATCATGAGACACATTTGGTCACATATGATCAAGGTCAAGGTCACTTTGACCGTTATGAAATGTGACCAAAATAAGGTAGTGAACCACTAAAAGTGACCATATCTCATGGTAGAAAGAGCCAATAAGCACCATTGTACTTCCTATGTCTTGAATTAACAGCTTTGTGTTGCATGACCTTGGATGACCTTGACCTTGGGTCAAGGTCACTTGTATTTTGGTAGGAAAAATGTGTAAAGCAGTTCTTAGTGTATGATGTCATTGCTAGGTTTAGCTGAAGGTCAAGGTCATGTAAAGGTCAAGCATGTGAGTCGTATGGGCTTTGCCCTTCTTGTTTCTTCTTTTTTTCAAGTCAATATTTATTTATTTTTAAACCTAGGGTTACATGAATTCTATAAAAAAAAAAATTAAAAATTGCAATAAACACGACAAAAAAGATATGTAATAATGAGACACAACACTTCAAATTAACCGAAAATAAATCAAGCTTAATTCATAACTAAATAATTGTAATCATACCTTTTTTTTTAACAGGACTGCACTTGTTTCTGTTTTCGTTTTCGTTTTTGTTTTTAATAAAAAAAAAAAAAACTATCAAATAATCAGAACTCTTTCAAAATATTCTTAATAAAATATATCAAATTCAATAACTTTCGTATTTTTTTTAATTCAAATAAATGTTTAAATTTGACTGCATTTGAATTTCTACGAAAATACAATGGTAACAACTTTTTCCTCAAATTTTCAAAAAAAAGGAAGGCACAATTCTCGCCGTCACAAAACCCCTGGAGCGCTCATGTCATGTGTAAAACTGTATCGGTTTTTCGCGTTGTTCAGTGTAACTGTGTTTTTTTGTTCACCAGATGAGCTCCAACGGATGAATCCTCCGTAGCACCGACTGCAGAGGAGAGCAATTAATATATATATGCAACGAACACCATACTGAAGACAAGATATAAATAGATGTAATATCTCTCACTCTCTCTCTCTCTCTCTCTCTCTCTCTCTCTCTCTCTCTCTCTCTCTCTCTCTCTCTCTCTCTCTCATGGAAATTCCACGAGTCTCTTTTATGGTAAATGGACACCTGTCCTGCAACTTACTGTTTTGTGAACTTGGTTGTCCTCCTAATGAGAACGTGTAGTACTTACAATGCACTTTTTATTCTTTCCAACCTGTAGGAAGTAGCCAGGCTTTGCTTTACATGTATCGGTTGTTGTTGTTTTTGTATCCGTACTGTACAGCATTACAGCTCAGAGTTTCGTGGTCTGATTGGTTTCACTTTGGTGTTAGTGTCTGTATGACATGAAAACAAAATTGCATTCTGTGGTGTCTCATATTCAGCTAAGCTTCTATTCTCTATCAGACAGTTCTGCCAAGAATTCTGACTACCCCAAAAATAAGCCAGTTGCGTGGTTTGCAACATGTGATTAACATTAAAAGAAGTTAATTTTGTGTAATGTTGTCTTTTATTACTGATTTTTGTGTGTGTAAAGTTGAGAAAAAATCGAGTATTTAGTGACAAAAGAAGAAAACAAATCAACGATGACAAAATTAATAATAAATACATATTGAAGAATTCATCTCGCATACTTCAAGTTTTAGATTTTTTTTGTCGTGAAAAAAAACCGCACGCGCCCGCGCACAGACACGCATATAATCACGCACACCGTATAACACTCTCCTGCTGTACAGTGAATATTGGATTGATTAAAAGAAAGAGTTTAGTTTGAAGGAGTAGGTTAATTTACATGGTATTTTGTACGGGGAGGTGATGGAACAAATCTGCGTTACTTGTTCGTTTTGAAGGAAAGTACGAAAGTAGTCTCAAATAGATCAAAGTTATTTCATTTCTTACATTTTGTCCTTACAAATGGCTCTTAATTAAAAAAATAAATGGGAAAACTTTCACAGAATAATGTTTTTATTGTGTGTGCGTGCGTGCGAGTGAGTACGTGCGTGTTTGAACAAGAGAGAGACACAGAGAGAAGTCAACGAGAGCAAAATAATGCTCCATTATTTCACATCTCCAAAACCATTGTTGATTACACGACTTCACTAGACTATCCAACCTGGAAGCTAAGTACCAAGACCTCGGTGTGGTAGCAGGCTAATTGCCCCCCGACAACTGCCCCCCGGACAATTGGCCCCCGGACAACTGCCCCCCGATTCTTTTCTGAGCACTCTTCGTGCAAGTTTAACTGACAAAAGACATTCACTACAATAAGTGTGTGTGTCTTTGTGTGTGCGTGCATGTGTGCGTCTGGTTGAGTGTGCGTGAGTATGTCACGGTGGGTGCATGCGTGTATCCATGTGTGACGGTCTGGTTGAATGTGTTTGTGTGTGCGTGCGAGTGTCGGTGTGTGTTTGCGTAAGTTTTTCTACGTAGGGGAAGGTTGCCTGATATGGACCACCTCCTGTTCTGACAAACTAACGGTGCTGGAGCGCTCAAAGCAATTTCATTCGCTGTATTTACCCTATATGGATAACTTGCTCAAGTCAAAACAGTTGCAGAAACACAAACCACAAGACCGTTAAGCCCGCTACTAACTACAGCCGAACCAAGCCAAACAAGTTCGACGAACGTTCGGCGACGTCATCAAATTAATCAGGGGATTCCCCTATTTTTGGGTTGCACCTGTAACGTTCGCTGTTTGCTGATACAATCCTGCAAACATTCGGCGCGTCATCGGCGAACTGACTTTTCATTGGTTGAATATTTGTGTATCTTCATCCTTGAAGAGTGACACTGCTGACGGCTATAACGCTGTCAACCGATCACGAGTCTTCTCACGTTGTAATTTTTGATCATGTGACCGGTATCGCCGATACATATCGCCGCTAGTTAGTACACCGAACCAGGCACGGTGTAACGTTCGCCGAGCTAGTTTGGCTTGGTTCGGCTGTAGTTAGTCTTTCTTACACTTTTGGCAGCGTTTACTCTAAATGAGACGCTTAAAACGGACTATATAAAGAGAATGATACATGGCTTGCTCTGTCGTACAAGATTAATAACACGAGTTGCTTTTTACATTTAGTCAAGTTTTGACTATCTGTTTTAACATACATAGACAGGGAATCGAAACGAGGGTCGTGGTGTATGTGTGTGTGTTATGCTGAGAAACCCACCGGATCGATCTTCATGAAATTTCACATGTGACTTCCTAGTGGGTATGATATCCCCAGACGTTTTTTCATGTTTTCCATAAATGTCTTTGATGACGTCATATCCGGGTTTTTTGTGAAAGTTAAGGCAGTTCTGTCACGCCCTCAAAGTTTGAAATTTTGGTCAAGCAATCTTCGACGAAGGTCGGTCTATGGGATTAAATCTCAGCTCGGTAGCATAAACATTAGTTAATAAAATCGAATTTCCACAAACAGATTTTAAAATGATTGCATTCTATTCCTCATTTTCTCATGAATTCAAAAATATATAGATATGTCATGTTTACTCCGAACTACCGAAAATAGGTTAAATTTGTACTACGTTCGCACGCTTAGCGGAGACGAGAATGACCGTCTTGGTCTTTCGTGATGTGGTTAGTTGAGACTTTTAAATAGAGTCTCGGCAATGACTGTTTTTTTTGTGTTGAGCTTTTATGCCGTTTGAAGCCGACAGATTGACTAAATGTTTTTATATCGCTTCACGCGACTTGTTTAAATATTGAACTGCGAGCGAAAGCGAGCTTTTCAATATTTCAAAAAGTAATGACTGTAAACCTGATAAACGACACATCAAGCCATGTACTTATCTGTTTATCCTACATACTGTACTTACGTTGTTGTTTTCACTTTATGTCGATGTAAACTTCATGAACATATGTAAAACATGAATACAACATTGTTTTAAACCAACCGTACGAAGCACATTCTTCGATCATCTCTCAAATCCAATCTGCGCTGAGTCAGTCACAGTTCTGCTTACCTCTGCCAACAAGCTCAAACCGTACCGTACCAAACAGCGCAGAATAGCGTCAATACAACCAATCACAATGTCCAGAATAGAATTGTATCTCATTGGTCAAGTACATGTACATCACAATCTTACAGCCACTGGCTGGTCCCGATCGTATCCTTTAACCACAGGTACCACTGTTTATATAGTAATACCGCCGTTCCAAATACTCTGCAACACTTGAACCCAAATACAACATGCGTCCGTACAAAACCGTTTCTTTTATTGTAACACAGCTTCGACCCCTGTTGATTTTAATCAACCAATTTTCTTGTGTTTGGACCAGACCACGTTCCAGCGAAGCGACCAGAGTTACATGCGCAGTAGACTATCCCGACTAGACGAGTCGACCACTGAACTGACTCGCCCCATACCTTACCCTGTGTTCGTCAGATTGTTTAAATGTGATCTAGACAAACCTGTCAGCTCCAAATCAAAACGTGTTGACACACTCAACATGCGAAACGTCCGTACCAGCGGGATGACACTTTGTTTTCATTATTATAGCACTGCATCACACGAGTTTAAAGGGGCGTTACCATACGCTTTCAAAGCAACACCCGGCGCAGTTCCTTCTCTTTGGAGAAATCCATCCACGTTCTTTTTACATTTAGTCAAGTTTTGACTAAATGTTTTAACATAGAGCGGGGGGAATCGAGACGAGGGTCGTGGTGTGTGTGTGTGTGTCTGTGCGTGTGTGTGTGTAGAGCGATTCAGAGTAAACTACTGGACCGATCTTTATGAAATTTTACATGAGAGTTCCTGGGTATGATATCCCCAGATGTTTTTTTCATTTTTTCGATAAATGTATTTTATGACGTCATATCCGGCTTTTTGTAAAAGTTGAGGCGGCACTGTCACACCCTCAATTTTCAATCAAATTGATTGAAATTTTGGCCAAGCAATCTTCGACAAAGGCCGGACTTCGGTATTGCATTTCAGCATGGAGGCTTACAAATTATTTAATGACTTTGGTCATTAGAAATCTGAAAATTGTAATTAAAATTATTTTTTTATAAAACGATCCAAAATTACTTTTATTTTAATTTTCATCATGTTCTGATTCCAAAAACATATAAATATGTTCTATTCGGATTAAAAACCAAGCTCTGAAAATTAAAAATATAAAAATTATGATTAAAATTAAATTTCCAAAATCGTTTTAAAAACTATTTCATCTTATTCCTTGTCGCTTCCTGATTCCAAAAACATATAGATATGATATTTTTGGATTAACAACACGCTCAGAAAGTTAAAACGAAGAGATGTACAGTAAAGCGTGCTAAAGCACAGCGCAACCGCTACCGCGCCAAACAGGCTCGTCACTTTCACTGCCATTTGCACTAGCGGCGGACTACGTTCAGTTTCATTCTGTGAGTTCCACAGCTTGACTAAATGTAGTAATTTCGCCTTACGCGACTTGTTTCTTTTGGTGAGGAGGGGATTGGTCAAGAAGTGTGTGTGTTTGTCTGTCTGTGTGTTTGTCTGTCTCGTATTTCTGACAGTATTTTCTGTATGTGTCATTTTCGTTCACTGTAAATGATTCCGTTTTCTTGTTGTTATGTTCATTTCAAGTATTATCAATAAGACTTTGTTCAACAGAGAATGACACGGTTTCATAAAACAACGAACTGAAGTACAGATATGTGTCGACGGTACATTTATCGGAAATCGACCGACAAGTTTAACCCACAAATAAAACATACATGCACATCTACAAGTACTATACTAGTACCCCACAGTGGGACAAAGAAAAACAACAATATAAACAATGTTGATAATGATGTATCTGACCTAACTACTCACACAGGGGTAAAGGGCCGCTTATTTGTACTGGTGTCCCGAACTGAAAACTCTGCCTGAACAATCCTTCTCATTGCGGTCAATGCGCATGCGCTAACATGGGGAGATTAATCAGGTCGTGAACAACCTAACCCTTACCCTAATCCTAACCCTAACCCTAACCCATGGTTCGTTCGGTCGCATTTTGTAAGTCCAAGATTGGCGCATGCGCATTGACCGCAATGAGAAGGATTGTTCAGCAGACGGGTTTTAGTTCGTGACACCGGCTCCAAATATGGACCACGTCCTGTTCTGAGAAAACGACGATGCTAGTGCGCTCAGAAAGAATGTAATGCGACACGGTTACCTCTCTGGGTCACTAAGGCATGTCAAAGCAGCCGACGACTCACACACACCCCTAAAACAACTACAACAACAAAACTACAACAACAACAACAACAACAAAGACGTTCAGCTGTTTCACCGATTTACACTTTTGGTTTAAACAAAATTTTATTCAGAATTTTTTCGCATGAACAGCTCAAAACACACAGCCAGGACACGCACTCAAGCAAATGCTTATATCACGTGACCAGAACAATACTAAATTACACACATTTTCGTAATGGTGGACATAGGGCCTAACAAAAATAAACCAGAAGAACAAATTGAAAGAATGGGGATGGGGAACTAAATAGGAACAGAAGAATCTACAGAAGATAAAAAAGAAAAGGGAGGGGGAGGGGGGAGAAAGTACAAACAACCACAAGGAGAGACCAGGACGAAAGCGCATAGGAAGAGAGCATCAAGTCCAAGACATGCAAGCGCTCGCTCTCAATGTGACGCTTTCAACAGACTAAATTATGTCCACAGACACACCTGACCGCAACAACAAAATCTGCTGTGTAAGACAACTAAAACTGTCATTGTTAAATTTTAGCAGTGTCGGGCCTGTTTTTCTAGCCTGAACCAAAAAATACAAGCACAAATGTCGAAGTTCGTGTGTTTCCCCTAATATGGACCACTTTCAACAAGTAGAAGCATGTGTGTTTCCAATCGTGGGCCAAACGTGGGAGGATCTCCAGGAGCGTTGTTTGATCGGAGTGGGGTCGGGAAGCTGCACGCACTCCCCACGCTTGCACAAAAGCCGGGTCGTGGCCTAGAGAAAGCGTGGCAAAGTCTTATCAAGAACGTATCGAGAACGCCATTATCGTACAAGCAGCGGTGGTAGCATCGTGGTGAGATCTCTGTGGTCGTGATAAAACCACCATCAGGTCCGTTCATCTTCGAAGGTGGGGTTAATCGCCGTCAAAATCCAGCACATGGCAAATAAAAACAAACTACATCAAGACTGTACTGCGCCACGACCCGGCTACGCTTGTTTTGTGCAGTTCAAAATTAGCTGTAGGGAGAGCGTGCAGCTTCCCGATCTAGCAGATCCTACCCCGACCAAACCACGCAGATTGAGATCATCCCACGCTTGGCCCACGATTAATTGGCCACGTTCTGGATTTTGATGGCGATATGCCCCGATTTGATAACTTTTTCAAATCGCGTGGGTAAGGACGTGGCGCTGTTTGACGGGGCCTTTAGCTAGTTTTGCCAGCCGCACAATCACCCGGGCCCACTCATCACTGACAGTAGGTTTAGTTCAGCGAGTGTCACCTTACCTGTTAGTCGTCTACGTTTTTCAGTGCGAGTAAAATATGAGAAGCAGGACGAACTACAAGTAAGACTAGCAGAGTCTAAGCCTGAAGGCCGAGAACTCTCAGGAAATAGAAGTGTGAGTAAAGTGTGAGTAAAGAATCAGTTAACTGTGAGTGAAGTATCAGTAAGAAGCAGGGCGAGCTACAAGTAAGACTAGCGAGGTCTAAGCCTGAAGGCCGAGAACTCTCAGAAGATAGAAGTGTGAGTAAAGTGTGAGTAAAGAATCAGTTAGGGGAAAGGCTCCTAATATCGGACCGGCTCCTAATATGGACCACCTCCTGTTCTGACAAACTAACGGCGCTAGAGCGCTCAAAACATATTCATTCGCTTTATTCACCCTCTCTGGATAAGTTGTACATGTCAAAACAGTTGCTGAACACAAACCTCAAAACCGTTAGGCTTTTTCGCTTTTTTTCACCTTTGGCAGCATTCACTCTAAATTTGCTGCCTAAAACGGACTCGTTTCTGTCCACAGCCAAAGCTTTCATAACACAAAATTGGCTATATATGACAGCTAAGACAGTATTTTTTACATTTTAACAGTGTGTACCCCGAGTTTCTACTGCAAACAAAAAATAGTAGCAAAACCTCAAAGTATGTGTGAGTCCCCTAATTATATGGACCACCTTCAACAAATCGAAGAAAATAAAAACTAAAGGCAATTTTAATTAATTCATTAAGAAGCTTGCTGAAAATAACCTATAACTAGCCCTCGAGATTTCAAAAAAGTATAACAAATACTCTTTTTTGTGTGGAAGTTGATAATTTCACTTATTTTCACTCTGTTTTTGATAAGCTTCTTCAGTTTCCTGGTGTGCTTCAAAAAATGCTCTCATCAACCCGAAACAGCTACATCTAAAGCATATTTGAATTAGTCTGACTTGCACACTAAGTTGTATCATGTTATTTTGAAGTATAGGAGGCTTTTTACAGTGATTCGTGAAGGCCGCTTCACTGGTCCATATTGTGCGTGAGTATGTGTGCGTGTGGGTGCTCCTAATATGGACCATTTGTGATTTGTGATTTTGTCTGTATTTAATTTTTTCTGAAGGTCTATCAAAGCTATTTCACTCTAATTAGGCCTAACGGTTAAACCGTAAGAGAGAAGGACTACCTTGTGAAGGAAATCACGAATAACACTGTAACAGGCAAAGTTTGACAGTGATATCCTTCACGCTTTTAGAGCGCCAACCAGAGATATAGCGTGACATAGCAAAGTGTGTTGCACGCACTGTGAGTTCAGCTCACTGACCGGGGATAGTTGGCGTTGTAAATCGCAACTAGGGTATTGTTACACTTTACCACTGTCCTTGGACATTGAGGGGTTGTCCAAGTAATCGGCCGGGAGGAAGGAATCCCGGATAGATGCGACAGGAAAGCACTTAACAGGTAAGCATTCGAATATCGCAAGAGTGTTTATCGCATAAGTTGAATCGACTAACACTGTAAACTGTAAACATAGCAGACAGATATCTGAGACAAGATGTCCGATATTTATGTTGTGCAGTGCGTCGTATAACCGGTCTGAGAGGGAGATAGTGACCAGATGACAAGTGTGAAGGATCTGAGAATCCGCCGAAGTATCATAACTCTAGACCAGCATAGCTGAAATTCGACGGGATTTCGCGAAGTTATTGCAAGGTTATGGTTGTCCGTATAGTTGGACCATAGAGGTCACAGGACGAAAGGAACTGAGTAGACCGAGGTCGCCAGTGGAAGGAATTAGTATTCAGATACATTTCCTAGTGAACGGCCATAGACGCTGTGTAATTCTGTGTATGAACAGAGTTAAAATATGTCTATAAGATCTTAAGTACATAAGATATAATGAGTGTTTAGTAGGCAGAGCAGACGGTGATTTGATTCTGCCGGAATATGAACTGTAACTGTTTTTCTGACTACACACGAGCCGCGATTCGATACCAGTAAAGTAGATATCGTGTGCCTGTGAGTTTACGGACTGTTTGTGTATTTTTCTAGATAAGTGAAGGACATAGGGTTTTGTTAGTGAATTTGTGCACGGGATTGTAATCTCGAGTTGTTTTTTCATCCAAACCTGTGAGTACCCAATTTTTGAATACCTAACATTTTGATTGTGTGTATTTGTGTGTATGTTTATTGTAACTGTATAATACAGTGGAGGGAACCTACATTTGGAGTTGTGTTTGTTCCTGTATGATAGCGTACTAACGCATTTGCATTCATTCACATACCTACCACAAAATGAAACTTCTTCGCAAGAAAACAAGCCGCTAGTTATCAGCAATAAACAAAAAGTGGTCCATATTAGGGGCCCTTCCCCTAGCTGTGAGTGAAGTATCAGTAAGAAGCAGGGCGAGCTACAAGTAAGACTAGCGAGGTCTAAGCCTGAAGGCCGGCCAAGAACTTTCAGAAGATAGAAGTGTGAGTAAAGTGTGAGTAAAGAATCAGTTAACTGTGAGTGAAGTGTCAGTAAGAAGCAGGGCGAGCTACAAGTAAGACTAGCAGGGCGGCGCAGGTTCTTGGCCTGAAGACCGAGAACTCTCAGAAGAGAAAAATGTGAGTAAACTGTAAAGTGCATGTGAGTAAAGAATCAGTTAACCGTGAGTGAAGTAGAGTCGAACCTGCCCTGGAGACCACCTGTCCATAAAGACCACCTGTCCATAAAGACCACCTGTCCATATAGACCACCTGCGCATTAAGACCACCCCAAAGGATCCCCGACGGTTTTTGCGACTATACAAATAGTCAACTGTCTAAAGAGACCATTTTTGCGACTATACAAATCAACTGTCTAAAGAGACCATTTTTGCGACAATACAAATCAACTGTCTAAAGAGACCACCTGTCTAAAGAGATCACCTGTCTAAAGAGACCATTCTTGCTCAGTGCCTTGGGTGGTTTCTTTAGACAGGTCAGTAAGGTATTAGTAAGAATCACTGCGAGCATCAAGTAAGACTGAACGTGCGGTCAAGATCTAAGCCTGGAGGCCGAGAACTGTCACGAGAGAAAAGTGTGAGTAAGCTATCAGTAAAGTGAGACTGTTAATACAGTACGAGTAAAATATCAAGTGTAATACTAAAAGTGCGGTCACGATCTAAGCCTGGAAGCCGAGAACTATCACGAGAGAAAAGTGTGAGTAAGCTATCAGTAAAGTGAGACTGTTAATACAGTACGAGTAAAATATCAAGTGTAATACTAAAAGTGCGGTCACGATCTAAGACTGGAGGCCGAGAACACTCAGGAAAGAAAAGTGTGAGTAAAGAATCAGTCAAGTGTGAGTAAAGTATCAGTAAGAAGCAATGCTGGCACCACGGGAAGAAGCTAGCAGCACGATGGAGGAATTAAGCATGTGGTCGGAGGACGATGGGGGGACAGTGGGGGTGCGGCGCAGGCTGAGGCAAGGTGTGATACGAGCGCTGGGGTCACTCAGCTACCTACTGGTCAGCCCTCTCATGGACTGTCGCCTGCGATCTCATCCCAGGTCAGTGGTCTTGGAAAAAGCTGGTACACGGACACAAACTGACAGACAGACAGACAGACATATTCAATTCTTCTTCTTCTTCTTCTTCTTCTTCTTCTTCTTCTTCAGCGTTCCAGAATTGTTCTGGTTACATGTGAGCTCGTTTGCCCATTTGAGTTCCCCACACTACTCTGAGAGCATAGTCAGCTCACTCCGCTTTCGTTGAGTAGGCATGCTGGGTATTTTTGTGTTTCCATAACCCACCGAACTCCGACATGGATTACAGGATCTTTTCCGTGCGCACTTGGTCTTGTGCTTGCGTGTACACACGAAGGGGGTTAAGTCACAAGCAGGTCTGCACATAAGTTGACCTGGGAGATCGGACAAATCTCCACTCTTAACCCACCAGGCGGCAGCGACCGGGATTCGAACTCACGACCTCCCGATTAGGAGGCCGACGTCTTACCACCACGCCACTGCGCCCGTCAATTCAAGCACACATTCTCGTGCTTACATACGCGGGAAAAACTGGCACAGGCGCAAGCAAGCCAACCCGAACGGCGCACACATACGAGCTTGGCGCAGACACGCACGCATGCATGGCACATCAGTGTTCACACACACACGCACGCGCGCGCACACTCACGCACCCACGCACACACTCACGCACGCACAGTGCTTAGTTAAATTGGCCGTTGTCATACATTAACATCATGTCTGTGTGCGTGCTTGCGTGCGTTGTGTGTGTGTGTGTGTATTTTTCAGGATAGTGCCCGACTACAGCGTGCTTGTGTTGATGACGTACATGGCCAACCCGCCTCTCGGTCTCCTCCTGTGTCTCCTGCATCAGCACACCAAGAATCTCTTTTTTCGTGAGTTCGACGTCACACCCGATAGACCATGTTCGGATAGAACTTTGTAGGGTTTGAATGGCTTGTGTAAAAGTGAATCCTCTCGCTTTTGTTGGGTCAAACTTTTCCACGTGACATAACAGGCCAGTCACTTTAGCGAGGAAAGCTTGCCTCACTGAAAGCAAGAGTATTCACTCTTTCACAACCCTTATAAAGCCGACAGAGTTATTTCCTCAGTTCGTCCATTTTGATCCCCAAGTTTCTTCTTGCTCTAACTCGGCTGTTTTACACGTCATGTGCAACTTTCACACGACGACCGTTTCTGTGAGAGTCACGTCTGCACAGCGCGATTATCCTGTCATGTATGTTTACTGAGCCATGGACAGTGAACTTTTTGTATCTAAAGGAAAAGATAGTTTACAGGACAGATACTTTTACGTGTGTGCCACTAAAAGAGAAGTTTATGCCCACGAAGTCTAATATAGTGCGTTTCCCCAGCTGTGGGCCGAGAAAATTTGGTTTAACAGAGAGAGAGAAAAAAGTTAAAAAACAAAGGAATACTGTACTCACCAATACAACAACGAGACA
Organism: Littorina saxatilis; assembly: GCF_037325665.1. NCBI lineage: Eukaryota > Metazoa > Mollusca > Gastropoda > Littorinimorpha > Littorinidae > Littorina > Littorina saxatilis. Next base: position 61,847,890 of record NC_090248.1, on the reverse strand, counting down.
AGACGGTACGAATTTTCGCTTATGGAAGCTTCATCAGGAAAAACAAGAACACAAAAGACAACAAAAAGCAGACGCAACACGGAACGAACAAGGTTTGAAAGAAAATGGAGGGGAAACACGCAAAAAAGGGAAGGAACTCTAGGAACGGAAATGAATGAAAGGGGAGAGGAAGAGAGAGAGAGAAGGTTATTCTCTACCACTGAAAGAAAAGTTTATGTTGAAAAAGTCTGGTGACGACTTTCCGTATCGTTGAACATGACTGTTTCGTTTTAATTTGAGCCCAGCACACTTTACACACTGCATTCTTTAACCGAAAGTGCTGTTCACATGGCAGACTTTTCACCAAATTTCCACCAACTTTAATTTGTTTCAAGTCGCTCGATCAGGAGTTTTTGAGACCCTGTCCGCGAACAAAATGTATCATACTGTGAACGGTCCCGACGATTACCATTAAGTTCCCATTTAGCAGCGACTTGAAAACTCAGTAGAGCGCTGATCGACTCCACATGCAGTGATTTACAGCCGACTTGGAGCAGGCTTTTATTATTGTGCCGCTTCGCGATAGGTTCGCTGTGTAGCCCCAAACTGACAACGACCGGACATGCCGCAAGTCCACTGAACATCGTTGATTAAAACAAGTATGCGCGTCAGGGCTGTTCACATAGGTAGCGATTTTCAACCGACTTGGTCCTGACAAAACTCGCTTGAAAGTTTGTGGAAAGTTGGTTGTACATTTGCCATGCCATTCAGTTTGTCTCTTGATCCCCAACGGATCGAGCCTCCTCGGCGCACTCTTGTAAGCATTTACAGGAAATGAGTTGTTCTTTGATTCAAAACTGCTACAACAACTGATGCCGAGTTCGGTTGAAAACTGTCAGTTTTCAGGGACACCAACTCCCCCACCCAAACGCCCACCCATTTAAAAAAAAAGAAAGTGTTAACAATTTACAGGTTGATACGACTTAATTCCTTCGCTCACCAGTGACTGTTCATGTTACCACTAAGACGTTTGATGAACAATGCAGGTAACCGACAGCGGACCGCTGACGTTCTGTATATCTTCATCATCGTCATCTCCCACGTCATCATTGGCGTCACTGCTACCTGCATCTGCTTGACAGTGGCCTATTACGTCATCGGTGGCCAGCATCCACCAGAGCCTTTGCTGTGTGTGTTCGGTGACGCTGACTTTCAGGTGAGTGACATCCAGGAAACATCACAGTACAATATCTGACTCACTGAGTCATTGGTGAGTCTTGATACTGAGCAGTGTCCGTCCGTATACCCACACAGGGAGGGAGCCCTCTAGAGAGGGGGGGAGGGGGGGGGGGGGGAGGGGGGGGGGGGGCACTGAAATAAGACATGACGAAGAGAGTCGTGTAAGCATTTGCTTTCATCTTGTTCTTTCAAATATTAGTATTTTTCTTAGGCTTCCTTCCCACACTCGAAACGCACAGTACTTGCACTGACACACACTATAGTGTGAATGCACACCCACACTGCGACACACACAATAGTGTACCCCCCACACACACACACACACCGAGACCCACTAACCAGTGTACACCCCAACCCCCCCGACACACACACACACAAACAAACACACTAGTGTACACACACACACCCACACACAAACACACTGAGACCCACACACTAGTGTACACCCCCCCCCCTAAAAAAAACCACAAACAAACATGCACACTGAAACCCACACACACACACTGAGAAACACGCACTAGTGAACACCCACCAACACACCTACTGGGTACACGTATACCCACCCACCCACACCAACACACACGCACTAGTGTACATCCACCCATTGACTGGGGAAAACTAGTGACTGGGAGACTGGTTCTGCCTTACTCTTACTTACCATTTGTGTCAGGCTGTTTAAGAGCGCTTACCTATTTGTGTTTGTTTTGTTTATCAACCTTGACCTATATTGATTTGACCTTGACCTGGATGTGGTTTGACCTTGACCTGGATGTACGATTTGGTGTGCAGTACATGGAGGATCGGGGCATGGGAAAGACGGAGTACTGCCGGGAGAAGATGCGCGGCAACGTCAGGTTTGACAGGCCTGACGTCACTCAGCACGTGCGGCTGGTGAAAAACGGCTGTACATGTTACTGACTGCTCGACTGGAACCCTGTGTTCCACTTACATGCTACTGTGAGCTCGACTGGAACCTTGTGTTCCACTTACATGCCTCTGACAGCTTGACTAGAACCCTTTGTTCCACTTTCATGCTACTGACAGCTCGACTGGAACCCTGTGTTCCACTTACATGTTACTGACACTGATCTCGACTGGAGCCCTGTGTTCCACTTTCATGTTACTGACACTGATCTCGACTGGAACACTGAGTTCCACGTTCATACTGCTGACATCTCGACTTAAACCCTGTGTTCCACTTATACATGCTACCGACAGCCCGACTGGGAACCCTGTGTTCCTCTTTTATGCTACCTACAGCCCGACTGGAACCCTGTGTTCTTCTTTCATGCAACCGACAGCCTGACTGGAACCCTGTGTTCCTCTTTTATGCTACCTACAGCCCGACTGTAACCGTGTGTTCTTCTTTCATGCTACCGACAGCCTGACTGGAACCCTATGTTTAATTTTCATACTACTAACAGCTCGACTGGAACCCTGTGTTCCACTTTCATACTGGCACTGCTGACAGCTCGACTGAAACCCTGTGTTCCTCTTTTATGCTACCGACAGCCCGACTGGAACCCTGTGTTCTTCTTTCATGCAACCGACAGCCTGACTGGAACCCTATGTTTAATTTTCATGCTACTGACAGCTCGACTGGAACACTGTGTTCCACGTTCATACTGCTGACAGCTCGACAGAAACCCTGTGTTTCACTTTCATGCTACCGACAGCCTGACTGGAACCCTGTGTTCTTCTTTCATTCTACGACAGCCGGACTGGAACCCTATGTTTAATTTTCTTGCTACTGACAGCTCGACTGAAACCATGTGTTCCACTTTCATACTGCTGACAGCTTGACTAAATCCCTGTGTTCCTCTTTTATGCTACCGACAGCTCGACAGAAACCCTGTGTTTCACTTTCATGCTACCGACAGCCTGACTGGAACCCTCTGTTTAATTTTCATTCTAACAACATCTTGACTGGAACACTGAGTTCCACGTTCATATTGCTGACTGCCAAAACAGAAAAGCAAACAAGAACTGAAATGTGTTCAAATTACTTCAACCAAAGTCTACAGATCTTTGCTGCCCCTTTCAAAGAAATATTCATGACTCTGTCTCCGACCTTCACAGCATCACCTGTAGGGCTGCTTCCCTCAGGCAGATCACTTCAACATAAAGAAGCAAGTCAGACGATGATCCTGTGTTACAGTGTCAACACTTGATGCCATTAGTCATGACATACTGTCATACAATTACTGTACCATTTTCAGTCTCACTAGTTGAAATTGTCTGCTCGTCTATGAACAATACTGCTTTAAGCTCGTCTTTCGTCACATGAGGCATTGCTCTGATTAAATTGTTTATAAAAGCATTATTACAGTTGATGTAATTTATATTAAAAAAAGAAAAAGAACAAAATTGTTATTGTGCTGATGTTGCTTTTTACATTTAGTCAAGTTTTGACTAAATGTTTTAACACAGAGGGGGAATCGAGACGAGGGTCATGGTGTATGTGTGTGTGTAGAGCGATTCAGACTAAACTACTGGACCGATCTTTATAAAATTTTACATGAGAGTTCCTGGGAATGATGTCCCCGGACGTTTTTTTTCTTTTTTTCGATTAATGTCTTTGATGACGTCATATCCGGCTTTTTGTAAAAGATGAGGTGGCACTGTCACACCCTCATTTTTCAATCAAATTGATTGAAATTTTGGCCAAGCAATCTTCGACGAAGGTCGGACTTTGGTATTGCGTTTTAGCTTGGTGGCTTAAAAAATTAATTCATGACTTTAGTCATTAAAAATCTGAAAATTGTAATTAAATTTTTTTTATAAAACGATCCAAATTTACCTTCATCTTGTTCTTCATCATTTTCTGATTCCAAAAACATATCAATATGTTATATTTGGATTAAAAACAAGCTCTGAAAATTAAAAATATAAAAATTATGATCAAAATTAAATTTCTGAAATCGATTTTAAAACAATTTCATCTTATTCCTTGTCGGTTCCTGATTCCAAAAACATATAGATATATGTTTGGATTAAAAACACACTCAGAAAGTTAAAACGAAGAGAGGTACAGAAAAGCATGCTATGCAGCACAGCGAAACCACTACCGCGCTGAACAGGCTCGTCAGTTTCACTCCGTTTTGCACAAGCGGCGGACTACGGTCATTGTGAAAAAATGCAGTGCGTTCAGTTTCATTCTGTGAGTTCCACAGCTTGACTAAATGTAGTAATTTCGCCTTACGCGACTTGTTTGTCTTTCTGTCGCCTGCATGCATGGTTGTATTTGAAAAACATTGCCTTCTGGACACACACCACCACGCACACACACATACAGGCACGCACACACACAGAGGCACGCACACACACAGAGGCACGCACACACACACATACAGGCATGCACACACACAGAGGCACGCACACACACACCAGCACGCACACACACAGGCACGCACACACACAGAGGCACGCACACACACACCACCACGCACACACACATACAGGCACGCACACACACAGAGGCACGCACACACACACCAGCACGCACACACATACAGGCACGCACACACAGAGGCACGCACGCACACACACATACAGGCATGTACACACACAGAGGCACGCACACACACTCCCAGCACAGAAGTAACAAAACAGACCGTATCATGACATGGTAAATATATTTTGTCAACAGCCGCGTTGCTAAGTGACATGTACAGGTACAGGGTGCACAAGTGTCTGATTCCTCCCTGGCAGTTTGACCTTGACAGTGTGCTAACCGGCCCTGTCAACACAACTGTGTCGCTCACTATATGGGTCAGAGTTCATTCCAACTATTCACGACTTCAACACAGGATTTTAACAATACAGGGCTTAACCATCATAATGGATGAATTATACTGCCACTTTTCACCGAGCTAAATATAGCTAGCTTGCCTCCATGTCAAGGACAGCAACTCTTCCACAACACAGATATGCCTGGTTTTCACTACGGCCGCTCTGTTGCCTCGTCCACCCCTTGAGGTCGAACTGGTCACTGACACCCCCCCCCCCCCCCCAATAGTATTCAGGCATCGGATCACCCAATTAAAAAAAAAAAGCCTGAGAGCAAACGCCCCCAACCCCAGAACTTTTCTTTTAAGAAATATGAAGCAAAATCATGCAATCTAGGAATCTCAAGAAAGATCTGTGGCGATTTGAAAATGTCAGCACTCGTTTCTATCTTTCTTTATTTGGTGTTTAACGTCGTTTTCAACCACGAAGGTTATATCGCGATGGGGAAAGGGGGGAGATGGGATAGAGCCACTTGTCAATTGTTTCTTGTTCACAAAAGCACTAATCAAAAATTTGCTCCAGGGGCTTGCAACGTAGTACAATATATTACCTTACTGGGAGAATGCAAGTTTCCAGTACAAAGGACTTAACATTTCTTACATACTGCTTGACTAAAATCTTTACAAAAATGGACTATATTCTATACAAGAAACACTTAACAAGGGTAAAAAGAGAAACAGAATCCGTTAGTCGCCTCTTACGACATGCTGGGGAGCATCGGGTAAATTCTTCCCCCTAACCCGCGGATCCCATGCGTGATAGAAATGCACCTGCCGAGATGGCCCTGCTCATGGGGATGGACACACTGTGTACTGTCAGACACGATACGTGACAACAAGGTCATGACTCTATGATACATGTACAACAAGGTCATGACTCTATGATACATGGACAGTACAACAACACATCAGACTGTACTGCCGTTGCTTAACCAGAACACAACGTCCTGTCAAGACACAGCCGACGACCAACATGGATTTGTATAAGATCTATGTGTAAAAAACAAAGACTGTCACAGTCATGGCAGGACAACAGAAACAAGTGTAAGTGGCAACAATGTCAACACTCAGCTGGTCCAATCTCATTTATGCCCTTCACCAAAGGACAGTTGAACCTGCCCCGGCAGCCACTTCTAAATCACGACCACCCAAAAGGAGCCCCGACAAGGTTTTTTCAATATAATTCACCTTTTTATAATGATTACAACGAAACCCTCCTTTTTAAGACCCCCCCATCCCCAAATTTAAGACTTTTTCCTTTGCAAGACCTTGATGTTTTACATTTAAAAAAATGTTACCCCCAAATTAAGACTCACTCCTTTTTAAGGCCTGATTTTCTCAGATGTTTGTAGGTCTTAAAAAGGAGGTTCCACAGTACCTGTCTATAAGGACTACTGTTGGTTGGTTTGTTCCTTAGGAGGTAGTTATAGACAGGTTGGACTGTCACATCAAGGACACGGGACCCTGCAGAGGACCAAGAGTTGCAACTTGTCCCTGACCCTTGACCACTGTCCAACATTAAGCCTGGGTCAGTGTCACTCACCTCTATGTTATGTCACAAATAGAGATGTCTTTCTTTCTTTATTTGGTGTTTAACGTCGTTTTCAACCACGAAGGTTATATCGTGACGGGGAAAGGGGGGAGATGGGATAGAGCCACTTGTTAATTGTTTCTTGTTCACAAAAGCACTAATCAAAAAATTGCTCCAGGGGCTTGCAACGTAGTACAATATATTACCTTACTGGGCCCTGATACTGGGGAACACCTTACAATTGCATGGGGTGCCTAGACTTTCTGGTTACTGATGAAAATTGCGTTTCCGATTCATGACAAGGTTAACAAAACCAATTGCAGCTGCCGTGTCACCAAAAATGCAAAACTGGCTGCCCACATCTGTATAGGACGAGTAGACTGTATGTCGATGATGTATTTAACATCTGTATGTTGATGACGCATTTGATAAATGAAATGAGAAATTTAGAGGACTCCCATACACCTGTTTTACATACTTATTTATTCCCACTATTGTCCCCGCTTTATTCCCCAGTATCTGGGATGGTCTCAAAGGGATTTTGACACAAAGCTGTAGAACTCAGAGACAGACCTGTTGTAATATCAATTATATTATGTATAAAACAATATGATATAATAATAATACTTCTTCTTCTTCTTCTGCGTTCGTGGGCTGAAACTCCCACGTACACTCGTGTTTTTTGCACGAGTGGAAATTTACGTGTATGACCGTTTTTTACCCCGCTAATAATAATACTTTCTTTCTTTCTTTCTTTATTTGGTGTTTAACGTTGTTTTCAACCACGAAGGGTTATATCGCGACGGAGGGAAGGGGGGAGATGGGATAGAGCCACTTGTCAATTGTTTCTTGTTCACAAAAGCACTAATCAAAAAGTTGCTCCAGGGGCTTGCAACGAAGTACAATATATTACCTTACTGGGAGAATGCAAGTTTCCAGTACAAAGGACTTAACATTTAATAATACCCCATTTGTGCAATACACATGGGAAGGAAGCACTTCATGCTAACAGATCTGACAAAGACACTACCTGAGGTTTACCTCAGAGTGACACAAAAACAAACAACTATAAAAACAAGTGAAACATACACAATAACAAAGATATTCTCCTCCAGTGGGGCAAACATACAAAAATGTTGCCACAAACACAAAAAACTATAAAAATAAGTGAAACAACACATACACATTAACAAAGATATTTTCCTCCAGTGGGGCAAAAATACAAAAATGATGCCACACAAAAACAACTCTATAAAAACAAGTGAAACAACACATACACAATAACAAAGATATTCTCCTCCAGTGGGGCAAAAGTACATACATTTTGACACACACACACACGCACAAAGTTGAAAAAAACCAACAGAGAGTGCTCAAACATCAACATGTCAAACTTACATAAACACAGTAATTCTCATTTAAAAAGAGGCAGGGAAGGAGCTGTAACATTCTAAACACAGTTTGTTTGTTTGTTTATTTGTTGCTTAACGTCCAGCCGACTACGCAGAGCCATATCAGGACGAGGAAGGGGGGGATGAAAGGGGCCACTTGTCAAGCGATTCCTGTTTACAAATGCACTAACCCATTACTTGTGTCCCAGCAGGCTTTAGTAAAACTAAATTAATACCTACTGGAAGATTACCAGTTTCCAGTATGTTAAAATAGGCTTAACCTATCTACTGCTGGACTTACATCAGAACACTAACAGATTAAACTATACATGAATCGCGAGACAAGCGGCAAGAGAAGAGATTTTTTGGAAAAAATACAGGTGAATGAGCAAGAAGGCAGAAAAAAGAAAAGAATTCATGAAGAAAAAGAGAGCATGACAGGAAAGAGGAACCAAAAATCTACCTAACAGCAAACTAGAAAGCTCCTGCGGTTCCAAAAACAGGAGGGGCCTTTAATTTCATAACCGCAGTGCCCCACTGCGGGAAAACACAGTTGCATAAAACACAAAGCTTGTAGAGAACACAAGGGAACTTCTCGAAAACTTTATTACCGAGGGATGATAGCATTAGGTCCATATGGTCCTTTCTTACAGCTAGTCCCTACTATAATACACACATGAAACGAAGAACAAGTGACATACAATGAGACCAACGCTCTCCCAAGTACAAATCTTAGATGCATCAGAGAATAAATTTACTATCTGTTCAAGATTCTTGCTTCAACATTAACGCTATCCCTTCTCAAATGTAAACCATCACAAAATCATAGCTTTGTAAACGCTAGAAAAGATCTTTGAAAGCTGTGTGTGTGTGTGTGTGTGTGTGTGTGTGTGTGTGTGTGTGTGTGTGTGTGTGTGTGTGTGTGTGTGTAGCAGGCAATCTTCCCGGCCAGCAGGTAAATATAATTACCAAAGAAGACAAATTTAATTTTCTTTTCTGAATACATTAGTATGTTTGCCCCAGTATATGGCATCAAAATAAGAAAACCTGATTTTTTTTTTTATGAATAAGAAAGATTAGCAACACGGTTGCAAAACACAAAACTTGCAGCAATACTAAATTAACCTGCTAGCACACTGGTCTTGTTCTTGGACATGCCTACAAAATTAACCTGCCAGCACACTGGTCTTGTTCTTGGACATGCCTACAAAATTAACCTGCTAGCACACTGGTCTTTTTCTTGGACATGCCTGCAAAATTAACATCCCAGCTGCTTTCATTGCATACTGAGAATTTTCTGCGGAATTAAACTTGCAGATTGACAGAGTATCCCTTACAAAACTAATTCAGCACACACAAAAAAACAAAACAAAAACCCCAAAATAATCTCATTCCACACAATAAGATGTAGATTAGCTGCAGAGTTTTGGTAAGCAATCTGGTGGAAGGATGCAGAGTATTCTCCGTGTGAAAGTCTGGACAGATGATCCCCCGTGATTTCAAACACTGTCTATGAAATCACTGTCTACGTGTGGAGGGATGCGCTTATCATCTTACATCTTAACTTGACAAAAATATTGCAAATAACGTAACACATACAAAATGTCACTGATGGAAGTTCATAACATCCTGCTGAAGGAACCAAGACTGTCTAGAATTAACAAGCATCTACTACTCTGAGAGATCCGCACTGTAACAGAGCTTGACCTGAGCTGATTCCATTGCAACAACAGCTTCAAAATCCTTGAGCATATTTCATTCAATGCTTCTGTGATAAAATGCACATGAAGTCATCTTCAATAGTTATGCTTCAATTTCAAACTTCAGAGAGCAAAAGCAGGTCTCTATAGTAATATATTTCAAAACACAAGGATAGGCATTGATAATTATACTGACTATCCATCCATGTTCCTGATTATATTCAACGTTAGCAGACTACAAAAATAATAACAATGTGACAGAATAGGAAGTTGAATCAACAACTTGGTAAAGATCAACACTTAGAGGTAAACTTCATGACAGCTACATAATTAAAAAATCAGCAACTTTCCTCAAATATCAACCCAAATGAATCGAGTAAAGACAAACATCTCTTGGGAGGAGGAACCAGATCATCTTGCAGACCTGGGAACCCCTGTTTTGCACTTTGAGTATTCTCAAACAAACTTGGTGTATTTTAAAAAAAATGAACGTACTCCACACAGCGTTTGCACATCCATGATTAAAAAATGCCTTATGCGCGTCCGTCACACCGTTAATTAAGTTTACCTATACATTTAAAACAAATGGTTTTTTCCAATTTTTACTGACACAAACTGTACCGTATTTGACGGGACTACAAGCCGCGACTTTTAAAAAAAAATCTCATTGCGGCTTATAAAAAGATGCGGCTAAAACGTTACCTAAACTTGAATAGTAATTCACCTAATGGAAGTCGCCGCGGATTTTCATTTCGCTCGATTAGTGATTACCGGTACTTTATTAGCTCTCTACTCAAGACTCGGCGCTTTTCTCTTTCTTTCGCGAATCTTCGTTTGTCAACAAGTCGTCGTGACAAGCGTACAGAGAAACACCGGATGTATCAGGATCTCGCGTGCGCGCGAGATTTCGTTTTTATGTGTCTCGCGATAGTTGGAGGAGCGAGAGCCGCCATGTTGTGTTTTCGTCTGCTCGAAATGTGCGCAAAAGTTGTAAATCATCCCAAAAAAGCTTTTTCCGGGTGGGACTACATGTGTGTGTTGGTTACAAATTGTGTGTGTGTGATATTTTTCTTCAAACTTTTTCACTTTTCTTCTTTGTTTCACTTGTTTATTCTCGGAGCCGATTTCGCCAAATACCGTACTTTCGTTTGCCTGGTTGTTTTGATTGATTGACACGAACCGATTATATTTTTTTCGACGGCGGCTAATATAGCGACGTAATCATGTGCCAAAATACTGGATCGGCTTCAGGATGGGCCTGTGAAGAAAAGTAGTCTAGGAATTTTTCTCGTCGTATTTTTTTCCCACTGACCGTACTCTCGACAATCATGCGTACAAAATACGGCGAAATCGTATGGGTTCCCAGGTCTGATCTTGTCTCTTGCTTATTTCATAAAGAAAATAATTTTTACAAGAAGAAAAATAAGCTAAAACGAGAGACAGAAAAGAACGCATACCCCAACTATACACCCAATTTTAAACTATGCACCTTGTTTCATGAGCCATATTACTTAATACGCATACACAGGTGCCTGTAATGGGAGGCACCCTCTCAAGAGAGTACACCTCTCAGTAAAGGAAACTTTGCAAATGAGAGAAACCAAAGTGCACCTGACAAGAAAGAAAAAACAAAAAAACAAGGATAATGACGTGACATTTTGCTGGTACAATGCCATACCTCACACCACAGGTACCACTGTGCACTTCTGGCCAGTGCAAAGTCTGCACAAACAACCGTTACATGTAATACTTAAAACAAACAACAACAAAAATGAAAAATGAATGTATTGTAAAAGCAAATCATGGGCTGTCATAAAAGAGATGTGTGCAAGATCTCTGTGAACACGCCTCAATACTTGTCATCCTTCAAACACACTCTCATGGCACTGACATGACAGTCAGACACAGTCGATATCAACACAACACACTCTGGCCCACAAAGCACCAACAACTTCAAAATATACAAAGCAAAGCAAAGGTCATTTACATGCACCGATTGATGCACACAACACAATCACACAGTCACTGAACTGAAGATTAACTAACTAAAGTGCACACTTTACCACAAAAATACAATACAGTGCCAAATATGAACCTCATAATAATAGCAAACAATATACACAAAAGCTCAGACAACAGTAAAATAAACAAGAGTCAAAATATTGGTCCTAAGAGAAGCAATACAGTCTTGTGTGTGCCTGGACCGTGCATGTAGCCTCAGTGCTGGCGAAACAATGTACTTTTTTCCGTGACGTTAGCATGTCAATAAGTGGACCCACACAAAAATCCCTGGCAGTATTAAGTGTGGCAATAGGTCTCAACAATCAGTCAACTCTAAGTGTCAACCCTGTGATGACTCAACCCTGTGATGACAGCTGCATGCACACCTCACATTCACAATGCCCAGTGCTGCTGCACTAATGTAGATTGCTCCCTCAATATCAACAGGATCTAAAACGTACAGCCTCTCACATAATCCTAAGCCTATAATCAATATAAACATTGTTTTATCCTTTTCTTTCTTCTGATGTCTTCAAAATGCAAGACACTGAAAATTATCTTCAATACATTTAACAAAAACTCCATAGAGAATACAATTTCATGACCTAATTTTAGAAAACCATTAACAAAGTACAAAATATAAAACCAGTTATCATTTCATTCTGATCTGCAATGTGCTGTATAAAGACTGTCAAAACCTATCACACCGAAAGTCTTCCCACCTTGAAACAAATCAAGATATTGCAATAACCATGGTAACTTTTCTGATGACAAGACCATCCAAGCAACAAGCTCCGAGCATGGTAAAAGCTTTCATGAGAGCCAGATGGAGAGTGAAGCGACATCACTTGCGGTTTTGCTTATCAACAAGATCCACAATCCTGCAATGTCTGCAATGTCCACAGTTCCCTCCCCTGAGTCCGCTCCCCTTCTTCCCCTGTCAATACAGTCGCTTCTCATACCTGCAACAGTAAATGAGGTCATCAACAATAAATGAGGTCATCAACAGTAAATGAGGTCATCAACAGTAAATGAGGTCATCTATATCTATATAGGGCTTGTGTGTGTCTGTCTGTCTGTCTTTCTGTCACTTCGCGATGCACGGCCAAAGTTCTCGATGGATCTGCTTCAAATTTGGTGGGCATATTCAGGTAGACCCCGGACACAATCTGGTCGATGAAAATTTTCAACACGTGCTCTCAGCGCGCAGCGCTGAACCGATTTTGGTTTTTATGGTTTTTCTGTACATCCATTCCCAGTAACTCTTCCTTATCTTCTCCAGTGTTTTGCGTATTTATCTCCCTTCCTTCGTGTGGCGTCAATCGCGTACGGTGCGCCCGGCGAAGCAGGCGTACGGTGCGAAGCCGGGTACCCGTCAAAGCCGGGTATTGGTGCGCCACTCACCTGGCGAAGCCGGGTCCGGCGAAGCCGGGTACCCGGCGGGTATTCATCTAGTCAACAATAAATGAGGTCATCAACAGTAAATGAAATCATCAACAATAAATGAGGTCATCAACAGTAAATGAAATCATCAACAATAAATGAGGTCATCAACAATAAATGAGGTCATCAACAGTAAATGAAATCATCAACAATAAATGAGGTCATCAACAATAAATGAGGTCATCAACAGTAAATGAGGTCATCAACAGTAAATGAAATCATCAACAATAAATGAGGTCATCAACAATAAATGAGGTCATCAACAGTAAATGAGGTCATCAACAGTAAATGAGGTCATCAACAGTAAATGAAGTCATCAACACTTTTCTTCTTGGCTTCTACACACAGCAACCATCACACCTAACAAACAGTAGGGGGCCAGGTAGCTCAGTTGGTAGAGCACTGGACTTGTGATCATACGGTCAAGGGTTCGAAACTATGAGGCTGGGACGGACACCGGTCAACTTTATGTGCAGACTCAGAGACAGTATCAATCCCACCCCCGTGTCACCACAGTGGCACATTAAATACCTCGGTCATTCTGCCATAAGTGCAGGTGGCTGATTTCATCTAAACACGCACACACCTGGGTAGCGCAACTCTTGTTTTGTTAGCTTTCCACTGGGAGGAAGCCACCTGAATTTCCAGGAATGGGATAACAAAGTAAATGAAATTAAATAATGCAGGTATCGCTTAAACCGGAATTTTCTGGTATTCTGCCAATTCAAAATCTCAACAAGAAGGGCAAAGCCCATACGACTCATATGCTTGACCTTGACCTTTACATGACCTTGACCTTCAGGGTCAAGGTCAAATAACGAAACCAAGCAATGACATCATACACTAAGAACTGCTTTACACATTTTTCCTACCAAAATACATGTGACCTTGACCCAAGGTCAAGGTCATCCAAGGTCATGCAACACAAAGCTGTTAATTCCAGACATAGGAAGTACAATGGTGCTTATTGGCTCTTTCTACCATGAGATATGGTCACTTTTAGTGGTTCACTACCTTATTTTGGTCGCATTTCATAAGGGTCAAAGTGACCTTGACCTTGATCATATGTGACCAAATGTGTCTCATGATGAAAGCATAACATGTGCCCCACATAATTTTTAAGTTTGAAACAGTTATCTTCCATAGTTCAGGGTCAAGGTCACTTCAAAATATGTATACAATCCCACTTTGAAGAGCTCCTGTGACCTTGACCTTGAATCAAGGTAAACCAAACTAGTATCAAAAGATGGGGCTTACTTTGCCCTATATATCATATATAGGTGAGGTATTGAATCTCAAAAACTTCAGAGAAAATGGGAAAAATGTGAAAAATAGCTGTTTTTTAGGCAACATTTATGGCCCCTGCGACCTTGACCTTGAAGCAAGGTCAAGATGCTATGTATGTTTTTTGGGGCCTTGTCATCATACACCATCTTGCCAAATTTGGTACTGATAGACTGAATAGTGTCCAAGAAATATCCAACGTTAAAGTTTTCCGGACGGACGGGGGGGACGGACGGACGGACGACTCGGGTGAGTACATAGACTCACTTTTGCTTCGCATGTGAGTCAAAAATACCAAAAATAACAATGGCATTAATGGGCCATACAATACATACCGGGTGCTTATTCGTTTGACCAGTTTATTCTTTATTAGTCTCGGAGAAGAAAAATGATCTCCATCAGCGTAAAATGTCATATTTTGGTCAAAATACAAATAACGTACCCTAAAGGGCCACCACTACCAGAGAGAACGTGAACGTGTTTCAAGAAGTGCATCATGAGAAAAAAGGTGACTTACGAGTGCAGTCCGTGCACGCCACCCTCAATCTGTGCAGACGTCGTGCGCTTCTCAAACTTCAGCTCTCCCGAATACATCATGGACCTGCAAAAATAGCAAACATTTCTTGTGTTTAGTGTGCTTGCTCACTTCTTCCTTTTCCTGCTTTGAGTAAATCTGCAGAGTTCTGTAATTAACTAATATCAAGTGACTTTCTCATCTAAGTGACCTCTATACCGTCAATCCTGGGCATGCAATCAGAAATTTAGTAAGAGATGTGGGAGAGAAAATCACTGACTGTTCATGAGTGATAGATAGTTCCTTACTGTACACGAGAGAGAAAAGCTGACTGACCTTAGGAGTGAGAGACTCTTGGCTCTGATGTCATGATAATTAGTTACTGTACATGAGAGATATATATACTACACATGAGAGTGAGAGACAGTTACTGTACATGAGAGAGAGTTACTGCACCTGAGATAAATAGATAGCTACTGTACATGAGATAGTTACTGTACATGAGAGTTACTGCACCTGCGATAGATAGCTACTGTACATGAGAGATAGCTACTGTACATGAGAGATAGTTACTGTACATGAGAGATAGTTACTGCACCTAAGATAGATAGATAGCTACTGTACATGAGATAGTTACCGTACATGAGATAGTTACTGCACCTGAGATAGATAGCAACTGTACATGAGATAGTTATTGCACCTAAGATAGTTACTGTACATGAGATAGTTACTGTACATGAGAGATAGTTACTGCACCTGAGATAGATGGATAGCTACTGTACATGAGAGATAGTTACTGTACATGAGAGATAGTTACTGCACCTGAGATAGATAGTTATTGTACATGATATAGTTACTGTACATGAGATAGTTACTGTACATGCATGAGATAGTTACTGCAGCTGAGATAGATAGCTAGCTACTGTACATAAGATAGATAGCTACTGTACATGAGATAGATAGCTACTGTACATGAGAGATAGTTACTGTACATGAGATAGATAGCTACTGTACATGAGAGAGATGGATAGCTACTGTACATGAGAGAGATGGATAGCTACTGTACATGAGAGAGATGGATAGCTACTGTACATGGTAGATAGATAGCCACTGTACATGAGAGAGATGGATAGCTACTGTACATGAGATAGATAGCTACTGTACATGAGATAGATAGCCACTGTACATGAGAGAGATGGATAGCTACTGTACATGAGATAGATAGATAGCTACTGTACATGAGATAGTTACTGTACATGAGAGAGATAGATAGCTACTGTACATGAGAGATAGCTACTGTACACGAGATATTTATATATACTACACATGCTAGTGAGAGATAGTTACTGCACCTGAGATAGATAGATAGCTACTGTACATGAGAGAGAACAGCACTGACCTAAGGATAGAGAGACTCTTGGCGCCGATGTCCTGACAGCCATGGCGGATGCCGGAGATGAGGTAGGGAACGAACTTGTGAATGGAGCCCTTGTCCACGATGTTGCCCGACACCCCCTGGGCCACCTTCACCTTGTCTGTCTCACTGAAACACACACACACACACACACGTCAGAAAGAATAACGTACATACATTGTCATCACACTATTCTCTCATGGAAACTACAGTAGTATTTACTTTTTTTGTGCCATATTCATTTCTAAATCTGTTTGTTCGAGTTTGACAAATATATCATGGAAACAGCCACATACTCACTAACATGTTTTCAACGAAGAATGCAGTGACCTACCTGTAGTGGCGCGTCTGACTGGCTTTGAGTGACCTACCTATAGTAACGCGCCTGACTGGCTTTGAGTGACCTACCTGTAGTAACGCGCCTGACAGGCTTTGAGTGACCTACCTGTAGTAGCGCACTTGACTGGCTTTGAGTGACCTACCTGTAGTAGCGCACCTGATTGGCTTTGAGTGACCTACCTGTAGTAACGCGCCTGACTGGCTTTGAGTGACCTAGCTGTAGTAGCGCGCCTGACTGGCTTTGAGTGACCTACCTGTAGCAGCACACCTGACTGGCTTTGAGTGACCTAGCTGTAGTTGCGCACCTGACTGGCTTTGAGTGACCTAGCTGTAGTTGCGCGCCTGACTGGCTTTGAGTGACCTAGCTGTAGTAGCGCGCCTGACTGGCTTTGAGTGACCTACCTGTAGTAGCGTGCCTGACTGGCTTTGAGTGACCTACCTGTAGTTGCACGCCTGACTGGCTTTGAGTGACCTAGCTGTAGTAGCGCGCCTGAC
Organism: Littorina saxatilis; assembly: GCF_037325665.1. Lineage (NCBI taxonomy): Eukaryota > Metazoa > Mollusca > Gastropoda > Littorinimorpha > Littorinidae > Littorina > Littorina saxatilis. The sequence goes on along the minus strand of NC_090248.1, from coordinate 61,830,772 downwards.
TGGCTTTGAGTGACCTACCTGTTGTAGTGTGCCTGACTGGCTTTGAGTGACCTACCTGTAGTTGCACGCCTGACTGGCTTTGAGTGACCTACCTGTAGTAGCGCACCTGACTGGCTTTGAGTGACCTACCTGTGGTAGCGTGCCTGACTGGCTTTAAGTGACCTACCTGTAGTAATGCGCCTGACTGGCTTTGAGTGACCTACCTGTTGTAACGCGCCTGACTGGCTTTGAGTGACCTAGCTGTAGTAGCGCGCCTGACTGGCTTTGAGTGACCTACCTGTAGTAGCGTGCCTGACTGGCTTTGTGCACCTCCATGGCATCCAGGGAGCCCATCCCTCGGTACTTTTTCAGTCGCACGCCGTCAGCAAAGAAATATTCTCCGGGGGCCTCCGACGTTCCCGCCAGCATAGAACCCATCATCACTGCACAAAACAGACACTGCTACTTTAGTGAAGGATGTCTTGGTGTTCTATTCAGAAGACCCCCCTTCCCCCTTTCTCTCTCTCACACACATAAAAATAGAAAATCGCCCAAAAGGAGGGAATAAGGTTTGCCAAATCTTATATAACACAAAATTCAGACTGTGTCTCTGGATTTCTTGGATGTTTTACAACATGGGACAAGACACACACACACACACACACACACACACACACACACACACACACACACACACACACACACACACACACACACACACACACACACACACACACACACACACACACACACACACACTCTTTTTAACATCAAAAAAATTCTACACTGCAAAGGTGATGAATTCAAAAAATGTGGCCCCTGTGGCAGCCAGTGTCTAGCCGAAGGAAGGGAGACAGCTATTACCTGTGGAGGCGCCGAGTGATAAGGCCTTGATGATGTGGCCCACAGAGGACACGCCACCGTCAGCGATGACAGGAACGCCAAAACGCCGAGCGTATTCCGCCACCTTATAGACCGCCGTTGCCTGGGGTCTGCCCACCGCCATCACTGTCACACAACACAATACTGTCACACAACACAATACTGTCACACAACACAATACTGTCACACAACACAATACTGTCACACAACACAATACTGTCACACAACACAATACTGTCACACAACACAATACTGTCACACAACACAATACTGTCACACAACACAATACTGTCACACAACACAATACTGTCACACAACACAATACTGTCAAACATGGGAGTACAGTGGAAACCCTGTAAAGACCTTGACTTTTCACACTTTCTGTTCAGAACCTCTGTAAATCTACCCCGATTTCAAGACTCCCACCTTTTCAAGACTCCCACCTTTTTAAGACTCCCACCTTTTTAAGACTCCCACCTTTTTAAGACCCGATTTTCTCAGATTTGTGAAGGTCTTAAAGGGGGTTGCACTGAATTCAGCAGACTGTTCAAATGTGTAAACACAGTGTTATGCACTGAATTCAGCAGACTGTTCAAATGTGTAAACACAGTGTTATGACTGAATTCAGCAGACTGTTCAAATGTGTAAACACAGTGTTATGACTGAATTCAGCAGACTGTTCAAATGTGTAAACACAGTGTTATGCACTGAATTCAGCAGACTGTTCAAATGTGTAAACACAGTGTTATGACTGAATTCAGCAGACTGTTCAAATGTGTAAACACAGTGTTATGACTGAATTCAGCAGACTGTTCAAATGTGTAAACACAGTGTTATGCACTGAATTCAGCAGACTGTTCAAATGTGTAAACACAGTGTTATGACTGAATTCAGCAGACTGTTCAAATGTGTGAACACAGTGTTATGCACTGAATTCAGCAGACTGTTCAAATGTGTAAACACAGTGTTATGCACTGAATTCAGCAGACTGTTCAAATGTGTAAACACAGTGTTATGCACTGAATTCAGCAGACTGTTCAAATGTGTAAACACAGTGTTATGCACTGAATTCAGCAGACTGTTCAAATGTGTAAACACAGTGTTATGACTGAATTCAGCAGACTGTTCAAATGTGTAAACACAGTGTTATGCACTGAATTCAGCAGACTGTTCAAATGTGTAAACACAGTGTTATGACTGAATTCAGCAGACTGTTCAAATGTGTAAACACAGTGTTATGACTGAATTCAGCAGACTGTTCAAATGTGTAAACACAGTGTTATGCACTGAATTCAGCAGACTGTTCAAATGTGTAAACACAGTGTTATGCACTGAATTCAGCAGACTGTTCAAATGTGTGAACACAGTGTTATGCACTGAATTCAGCAGACTGTTCAAATGTGTGAACACAGTGTTATGCACTGAATTCAGCAGACTGTTCAAATGTGTGAACACAGTGTTATGCACTGAATTCAGCAGACTGTTCAAATGTGTGAACACAGTGTTATGCACTGAATTCAGCAGACTGTTCAAATGTGTAAACACAGTGTTATGACTGAATTCAGCAGACTGTTCAAATGTGTAAACACAGTGTTATGCACTGAATTCAGCAGACTGTTCAAATGTGTAAACACAGTGTTATGCACAAACACACACACATCTGTCCCCCCCCTCAAAATCCCTCTCCCCAAAACAAGATAAGTGAACAAAATCAAACACAAAACAGGTACAAATAAGCACAAAACAGGTACAACTAAACACAAAACAGGTACAACTAAACACAAAACAGGTACAACTAAACACAAAACAGGTACAAATAAGCACAAAACAGGTACAACTAAACACAAAACAGGTACAACTAAACACAAAACAGGTACAACTAAACACAAAACAGGTACAACTAAACACAAAACAGGTACAACTAAACACAAAACAGGTACAACTAAACACAAAACAGGTACAACTAAGCACAAAACAGGTACAACTAAACACAAAACAGGTACAACTAAGCACAAAACAGGTACAAATAAGCACAAAACAGGTACAACTAAACACAAAACAGGTACAACTAAACACAAAACAGGTACAACTAAACACAAAACAGGTACAACTAAACACAAAACAGGTACAACTAAACACAAAACAGGTACAACTAAACACAAAACAGGTACAACTAAACACAAAACAGGTACAACTAAACACAAAACAGGTACAACTAAACACAAAACAGGTACAGTGGAACACCAAATGTAAGACTCCCTCCTTTTTAAGACATGATTTTCTCAGATTGTTGGAGGTCTCAAAAGAAGGGGTTCTAACTAAGCTAAAAACAGGTACAACTAATAGTCTAAAGCATAAAAGGCCCCAAGAGCTACAAGCACCATACCTTCCTTTCTTAGATTGTTGGTTGTGTTAAAAGGGGTTCCACTGTACAACTAAGCTAAACACAGACACAAAATAGTGTATAAGCCCTAAAGGCCCACAGAGCTAGCAGCGACATACCTTCTTGCGTGATGCAGATGGAGCCACTCCCCATCCCCACCCTCAGAGCGTCGGCCCCGGCGTCAATCAGGTTCTTGGCCTGCGCCGCAGTCACCACTGGAACCAAAGCAAAAGGAGGATAAGGATTAGATAAGATTTAATATAGTCCTGTGAGGTAACCCTCATGGAAACTCAGGCTGCTTTCTCACTGGGGAAAGGGAGCTGCCATTCAGTACTTCGCTACCCAGCCCTGAAAGTGGCAAGTATTTTACTCGCCATGGCTAGTAAAACATGTAACTGGTGAGTAAAAAAGGTCCTCTATTCGCCAAATGCGAACAAAGTTGCTGGAGAAAATGGTTATTTTGGCAAGTAAAATTTGCTCTCTGACACCATTTTTTGGACTTTCAGGGCTGCTAGCCTTTTTTTTCTTTTTCCAGCATGAGTGTATTCTTGTTTCCAAGCCCTGAGACTTTCGCTGTGACCCTGGGATTCTTTATCGTGCGCATGCGTGCACACAGGGGTGTTCGGACACCGAGGAGAGTCTGCACAAAGTTGACTCTGGGAAATAAATCCCTCACCGAATTTGGGAATCGAACCCACGCCGATAGCGACAACTGGTTTTGAAGCCAGTGCCGCTACCGACTGAGCTATTTTCCCCCAAAAAGGATTGATTTACAAAACCTCAAGAACCATGCAGCAAAAACAAACACTGAGATAAATCTAAATCATAATAAAATGTTCAACATTCTCAAGGCACTGAATGAAAGCTAGAAAAACACACTACTGTAGTTACATGCAGGCAGATATAACTATTCTGCGCAATTTAAATATCCTCAAGTCTTTTATTTTTGTTTATTTTTGCCGGTTGTGTCTCTTGATCATCTACTTTAAAGGCGGATACGTCTATGTTCTTGTTAATGTTCAGTTTTGTACTGAATTTGACGGGCACAGTGGCGTGGTTGTAAGACGTCGGCCTCCTAATCGGGAGGTTGTGAGTTCGAATCCCGGTCGCTGCCGCCTGGTGGGTTAAGAGTGGAGATTTTTCCGATCTCCCAGGTCAACTTATGTGCAGACCTGCTAGTGACTTAACCCCCTTGGTGTGTACACGCAAGCACAAGACCAAGTGCGCACGGAAAAGATCCTGTAATCCATGTCAGAGTTCGGTGGATTATAGAAACACGAAAATACCCAGCATACCTCCCCCGAAATCGGCGTATGCTGCCTGAATGGCGAGGTAAAAACGGTCATACACGTAAAAATCCACTCGTGCTAAAAACATGAGTGAACGTGGGAGTCTAAGCCCATGAACAAAGAAGAAGAAGAAGAAGAAGTTCTGAATTTAATGTTCCAACAATTTACCTTTTTTTTGCTCTTGGATTCTGTCTCATTGACTAAGATGATGTGCAGCTAATCATAGCTCCTACTCCCTGCAATGACTAGTAAAGTCAAACAACATCCATTTGAGAGCTGGTTCATTCCCAGACGGCTTTCATATGCTCTTATTTTTCCCACTACCCGTACAATAGCACACTACCTCTGCATTTCATGCATTCCTTTAAATCTCTTCCTCCATTCTAAAAAGTGTTCAATCTTTTTGTCTTCTGATAAGCCGATCATTTAGCTGTTTTGAAATAAAGCAGACTGCAAACATGTTTGCCGATTGAGAGTGAGAGTGAAGGCTAAGTAAGCCAAGCCTACCATTTCCTGCGACAACCTGGAGATCGGGGAAGTTCTTCTTGATCCAGCGCAGGATGTCGATCTGGTATATGGAGTTGCCTTGCGACGAGTCCTGTGACAGATGCTTTATCAGTCAATCAGAACAACACTCATCTGAGCAACAGGTTTTACATACATGTACTGATTTTTATCAATGACCATATCTGTCATTATTACTATCCATATAAAACTTGTACACCAAAGCGACATTGTTATGGAATTTTGGGGTAAATAATTTTTGACAGCTATTCAGCAGAAGGCCAAAACTGATTATTTTTTCAATATGAAATAGTGCTTATAACGACAATGATATACTCAGTTTAAAGCACAAAAACATCAAAATCGCCAAGAATCAAGTTAAGCCAAAATTCCAGGACGATGACAAAATACAGTTTTTAAAACTCTTGCTCACTGATATGCTAGTTTGGAGTATTAAAGTTTCTACATAACTCCAATAATTGTTTTGCAAGGAATAAGCTTAAGATCCCCCAGGAAAACAGTTATAAAAATGTTTGCCAACACAATATCACTCCCAACCAAAACATGGTTACCAATAAAATACCACTACTTCACACACTCACTCACACACTCTCACACATACACCCACACACAAACACAAGTTAAAAAAAAACTATATTAGTGAAATCACAGGGTGAAGAGAGAAGCACTAAGAAAGTTACCAGGATAACAAAGTCGACGCCTGCCTGGACAAGGACTTCAATGCGTTTCTTGTCACTTTCGTGTGTGCTCACTGCTGCCCCGACCAGCAACTGTTTCCTGAGGATGCAAAATACCAAATGATATTTATAACACCTTCTTCTCTCTCTCTCTCTTTTTTTTTTGTCTCCCTGAAAGATGTATGTGTGTGTGTGTGTGCATGTGTGTGTGTGTGCATGCGTGCATGCGTGCGTGTCTCTCTCTCTCGTTTTCTTCTTCTTGTGTGTTCATGGACTGCAATTCCCACACACACTCGTGTTTTTCACGAGTGGGTTTTTATGTGTACGACGGCTTAATTTCCCCACCATTTTGGCAGCCATACTCTGTTTTCGGGGGAGCATGCTGGGTATTGTCGTTTTTCTAGAACCCAACGAAATCTTGGTCTTGTGATTATGTGTACACATGAAGGGTGATAAGGAACTAGCAGGTCTGCACAAAAGTTGACCTTGGACATCGGAAAAATCTCCACCCTTAACCCACCAGGCACAGCTAAGATTCGAACCCTGAACGACGGGCGCAGTGGCGTGGTGGTAGGACGTCGGCCTCCTAATTGGGAGGTCGTGAGTTCGAATCCCGGTCGCTGCCGCCTGGTGGGTTAAGAGTGGAGATTTTTCCGATCTCCCAGGTCAACTTATGTGCAGACATGCTAGTGACTTAAACCCCTTGGTGTGTACACGCAAGCACAAGACCAAGTGCGCACGGAAAAGATCCTGTAATCCATGTCAGAGTTCGGTGGGTTATGGAAACACGAAAATACCCAGCATGCCTACTCAACGAAAGCGGAGTGAAGCTGACTATGCTCTCAGAGTATAGTGTGGGAAACCCAAATGGGCAAACGAGCTCACACGTAACCAGACAAATTCTGGAACGCTGAAGAAGAAGAAGAACCCTGAACCTTCCCCATGGAAGGCTGATGTCTGATATCTTAGGCTATTGCACCTGTCTCTCTCTCGCACAGTCCATATAGCAACACACTTCCTGCTGCCTTTCTGATACCACCCGATGGAGTTAATTTTCCTTCTCTCTCACTTAAAAGCTGATGGATGATGTCATTACAACCTGTTTACTAAGCTCTGTTCTTGTCTCAGACACCCAGTTCTACAGTCAACCATGTTTCTTGTTGTCTTGGTAATATATCACCTGATCAAGTTTCCTTCTCTCTCATTTCAAAGACACCGATGAATGTTACCATCAAGCCTTTTCACCAATCCATTATTGGAGTGGCTGTCCACTTCATTTCAAAAGAAAGTTCATCCAAGTTAAGCTAAAACAACACCGTTATGTCTGCAGGTACAGTAAAAAAAATAAAAACTTCTAAGACCCCCTGATGTAAGACTCCCTCCCTTTTACGACCCTGTTTTTTCACATTTTCTGTTCGTAATATCTGTAAATTTACCCCCATTTTAAGACTCCCTCCTTTTTAAAACCTGAATTTTTCAGATTTTTAGAGGTGTTAAAAGGGGGGATGGACTGTAGCCAATGGAGAAAGAGGGCTCTTACCGTTCATCCTTGGAGGCCAGTGGGAACTCTCTGTTCTTCTTGGTGTCTGTGCGGGCGATCAGGGATACCAGCTCCCCTCGCTCGTTCACTATGGGCAGCTTGCCTGCAACACCACAGTCACTCTCAATGCCAAGCAAAACACACGCAAATAAGCCATTCAACTAGTCACTCAAACACACACAAATAAGCCATTCAGCTGGTCACTCAAACACACACAAATAAGCCATTCAACTGGTCACTCAAACACACACAAATAAGCCATTCAACTGGTCACTCAAACACACACAAATAAGCCATTCAACTGGTCACTCAAACACACACAAATAAGCCATTCAACTGGTCACTCAAACACACACAAATAAGCCATTTAACTGGTCACTCAAACACACACAAATAAGCCATTCAACTAGTCACTCAAACACACACAAATAAGCCATTCAACTAGTCACTCAACACACACCAATAAGCCATTTCACTTGAAAAAAGAAGGGTGCTCTCTGGGCAGAGTGGGATTTTTTATCAAATAATGTTATAAAAGCCACTGGCGTTGTTGTTTTTTGTGTGTTTATCTTAGGCCAAAAAAAAAAAAAGGTGTGGTTACGGTAACATAGCCAAAAAAAATAGGGTAGGAAGGTAGGCAATCACTTTTTTTTTTTTTTACTTTTTTTTCTAATGTGTACAAATTAAACCTACTTGACAGGGAAATAAGTGTGCGACTCGGGCGCTTTCGCTTTCATTGCGTTTTTTGCACTGTTTTTTTGTTTTTTTGTTTTTTTTGTTGACAAATGTAATAAAAAGTTATAGGATCGGCCCCTAAAAATAGGGTAGGTCGGGTTACCGTAACCACACCTATTTTTTTTTTAGGCCTTATAAAGAATTTAATTCATGAAATAAATTCCAACTCCTCACATGAAGCATTCAGGGCGTTTGTTTGTTTGCTTGTTTGTTTGCTTGTTTGTTTGTTTGTTTGTTTGTTTGTTTGCTTAACGCCCAGCCGACCACGAAGGGCCATATCAGGGCGGTGCTGCTTTGACATATAACGTGCGCCACACACAAGACAGAAGTCGCAGCACAGGCTTCATGTCTCGCCCAGTCACATTATTCTGACACCGGACCAACCAGTCCTAGCACTAACCCCATAATGCCAGACGCCAGGCGGAGCAGCCACTAGATTGCCAATTTTAAAGTCTTAGGTATGACCCGGCCTGGGTTCTAACCCACGACCTCCCGATCACTGGGCGGACGCCTTACCACTAGGCCAACTGTGCCGGTAGCAGTCAGGGCGTTGATTTTGTGTATGTGTCTAAGTGGAGAGATGTTCTTATCCCATGTAAAAGCCTGGCCAGATCTGAGATTCATGGGAAGGAGTGAGCCTTTAGCAAAGGAGATGAAGAGTGAATAATCTACAGACCTTTCTTGCTCTTCTGCAGAATGGTGTTGGCTTCCTTCAGCGTCACGCCATGTGTTGCTACTATTAGGTCTTCAAACTTAGTCATCACCTGCATGCAGCACACGTCAGAGTGAATAATGTACATACATCTTCATCACACTCATCTCTCATGGACAATGCAGCAGTATTTGCTGTCCTTGTGCCACACACATTTCTAAACCTGTTAAACAGTGATTGTTGGAGTAGAACAAAGAGAATGACAGCATGAATGGGAAGAAACTGTTTTAAATGTCTTAATAATTCTTATTAATACGATGTGTATTTTATAATCATTGACAGGCAGGTTAGACATGTCAAAGACAATATTCCACTTAAATGTATTCATTTTAATGGACAATAAAGTGCCATAATTGTCAAAAAGAGGGAGGGAGGGAAGCAGTGAGAGGAGAAAGAAGAACAAACAAAGAAAAGAGTAAAAAGAGGGAGAGAGAGGGGACAAGAGCAGGAAAAGGAAGAGGGGAAGATGAGGATACAGAGGAAAGGAAGATAAAGAGAAAAAGTTACTAAAGGAATCAACATCCAAAGTGTTTGATAACTCTACAATTCATTTGATTCATTCATTTTGCACGATTGTTTTTTTTGCTATGATGTGAGAATGTGTCCAAATACACATGGGATAACGGAACCCAAAGCATTTTATTCAAGACGGACACCAAACAGTTCTCACCTCAGACAAGGGGGTGGTGTACTGTTCCTGGGTCAGGAAGTCGACGTCTCTCTGGGTGACCAGCCCTACCAGCTTCTCCCCCATGTTGCCGTTCTCCGTCACCGGAATGCCCGAGAACCCAAAGCGTTTCTTGGCCTCCATCACATCCGCCACACGATGCTTCGGTGACATCACCACGGGGTCAAGGATGAATCCTTGCTCGTATTTCTGGAACAAAAACACACCCAAGTTTGCTTAGATGATTGGTTATTATTGTTTATCATCTCTTTAGCAGTTAAGTTTGCTTAGATCTAGGAAACAAAGAGGAGTAAGCACTTAAAACAGAGGCAAGAATGGTAATTGAGAGTTATGCAAAATTCTGCAACAAAAACACAATTAAGTTTGGTTAGATCCAGGAAACAAAGGGGAGAAAACACTTAAACCATAGGAAATAATGGTGGGAGTTATGCTAATCTCTGTGACACAAACACATCCAAGCTTGGTTAGATCTGGGACACAAAGGGAAGTAAGCACTTTAAAGCCAGGCAATAATGGTTAATGAGAGTTATGCACATTTCTATGAAAGAAAGTTCTCAGGATGAATGTCGCATGTTCACTTCAATACTTGTTATTCTCTCAGGTGCCAGCAGAATGGTTCCGAACGACTCTCACTTACTCTATTCACATGTCATATGCATTTAGAGTGCTTACTTCGCTTTGTTTCTTAGATTGCTAATTTCTGTGACACAAATACGTCCAAGTTTGGTTAGATCTAGGAAACAAAGGAAACTAAGGGCTTTTACCACAGGCAATAAATAATGGTAAGTGGGAGAGCGGGATGTTTATGCTTTGATTCTCACCCAAACTGCCATTTTTGCACGAAGACATTTGAACGGACGCTATAATCACACACTGTACCAAAGACATTGCCACTGGATCTAGAATGAACCCTAATTCAAATTTCAAATCCAAAGTCGAACCAATGAAGAAAGATGCTCACTGTCCTAAAATAAGTGTAAATAAGTTAGAGATAAAAAAAAGCCTGCATGCAACTCAGGTAAAAAAAAACACACAAACACAAACAAACAAATCTCTATTCCGATTAAGCACTAAGGCAAAAAAAAAAAAATAGGTGTGGTTACGGTAACATAGCCAAATAAAATAGGGTAGGAAGGTAGGCAATCACTTTTTTTTTTCTTTACTTTTTTTTCTAGTGTACAAATTAAACCTACTTGACAGGGAAATAAGTGTGCGACTCGAGCGCTTTCGCTTTCATTGCGTTTTCTGCACTCGTTTTCTTGTTTTTTGTGGGTTTTTTAACAAATGTAATAAAAAGTTATAGGGTCGGCCCCTAAAAATAGGGTAGGTCGGGTTACCGTAACCACACATATTTTTTTTTAGGCCTAACATAGACGCACACAAAAACATCAAATATTGCAAGCTCTCAGTCAAACTCAGAGCATGTACTTCTTGTTAATGTACTCAAAACATTAAACAAAACAAAAACAAAGAAACACTGACAACAAAACCCTGATTCAGTTGTACAAACTAGTGAATTCAATTGTTTGATCAAGACTTGTGCATTGCATTACAAAGATATGGTTGACTGTGTGAGTGAAAAGATTGAATGTTACACAGTGCTATCCCACACTGCTTCTCTAGAGAGCCTGAACTAACATTAGGCCAACAAAAAAAAAATTGTCTGTTTAGGGTAACCCGACCGACCCTATCGATTTGGCGCCGACCCAAAAACTTTTTTTTGATTTCAAAAAAAAAAAAAGAAAAAAAAAGAGGTAAAAATGCTAAAAAGAGACATTTGGCGTTTCTTTCTCTCCCTTTCTCTCTGTTTTATTTATACGTTAGTTTTGAAACATGTATTCATCAAATATAAGAAGTGAATGTTCAGCCAACATAGCATTTACAAAAAAAAAAAAAAAAAAAAAAAAAAAACCTTTACCTACCTACCGACCCTACTTTTTTTGGTCATGTTACCCTAAACAGACAATTTTTTTTTTTTGGCCTTAGGTGGAGCACTCAGTAAACATTATTCTGTTTTATCAAATTATTGCAATACCATGTAACAGTCAAACTAGGGCTGCTGTTCTTACTTTTCAACATAAAAACAAATCAAATCCACACTGGAATCTTATTTCCCGACTTCTGAAATGCTAGCTAACACAACTATGCTTCAGCTTTCAAAGGAAATAAATGAAACAGTTGATAAGCGCATATCCTCATTACGGTGTTTCTGCCATGATTGCTTTAAAGCATTCTGTTCTTAATTAGAGTACTGATTGTACAATACCTAAAAAGTGTAAAAGTGAGGCACTAATGCATGTGAATAGGTGAAAAAAAGTTGTCAGATGAGACTGACAACACAAACATATCGTACTCATGTCAAAAAATGTGAAAACTAGTCGTCTTTCATCCCTTTTTTTCTAATGTTTGTTCTGTAATCTGGGAAGAGGCTGGGGCCGAAAGGTCTAACATTTTCGAACCGGAAGCAGACTTGCAGCAGCAAGTGGACTGTCCAACCTCGCTGACAGCCAAAAGTTCAAACACCTCTTGCACACACAGCAAACTCAAGTCTCTGTTTAAACAGGTTGCTCAGTGGGTTAAGGTCTCAGGCGGGAGGCAGCAGGGAATTAGGCCAAAGGAAAAACCGGGTCAGGGCGAAAAGGGCAAGGCCAAATGCATAAAGAGTATGTTGTTACGTTTAAAGGTACATTCCTTGCTGTGGGAGCAATCATGTCCACTGCTGATCAGTTCAGGCTTTTACACGGGGCTAGAGCATTTTTACAAGGGGTGAGCATCTTTACACAGGTTCAGAGCATTTGTGGAAGGCGTGAGCATCTTCACACAGGGTTGAAGCATCTTTACATGGGTTCAGAGCATCCTTACATAGGATTAGAGCATCCTTACACAGGGTAAGAGCATCTTTACACAGGCTCAGAGCATCTTTACACGGGGTCACAGTATCTTAACACAGGCTCAGAGCATCTTTACACGGGGTCACAGTATCTTAACACAGGAACAGAGCATCTTTACATGGGGTCACAGCATCTTTACAATTCACGGGGTCAGAGCATCTTTAAACGGGGTCAGACCAGCTTTACAAGGGGTCAGATCATCTTTGCATGGGGTAAGACCAGCTTTACAAGGGGTCAGAGCATCTTATTTTTACAAGCGGTTGGAGAATCTTTAGAGCAGGATATGGGCACTCTACGCGAAAGTCTGGGCAGATCAGAGGCGGTCAACATGATTGTGTGGTCACAAGAACACCAGGACGCTACCTTTGCCACAGGTAACTGGTTATAGGTGTGAACGGAATCTGACATACAGTTGGCAAACTGTCCTGTTTGAGCACACGTATTACAAAGTGAAAATCTGCACACAGCACTCCAACCTCTGCTAACAAGTGCAGAGTGAATCCACACAACTGTCATCAAATGACGACCAGTGACAACATGCCTACACTAACCCTGGCTTATTTGAATGACAACCAGTGTAAACATGCCTACACTAACCCTGGCTTATTTGAATGACAATGAGTGTAACCATGCCTACATCAACATTAAGACTGGCGTATTTGACAAGAGCTGTCAACATCAACAGTACTGCCCAACAATAGCAAAGTACTAGCACTCCTGACATGCAAATACAGTTTCTCATGGGAAACCAAATTAAACTGTTCAAGATCTCATTTATATAGTCTTCTTCGATTTACTAAAAAATGCCAAGAACAAATAAAAACTAAATAGGAAAATCTAAATTTCACTTCAGATGTATGCACTTGCATTTTACGCTTTTATTTTCTGACACCTATGAGTGTTTCCCTCATACTACATGTACTTCCATACCTTTGATGCATCTAATTACTCAATCTCCAAATTATTGGTGAAAATCACAGTCTGAGCAACTATATTCACATGAGTCTAAAACAATAAACTGTCAGTACCATGAGTATGTAACAATCAGTATCTGAAGTATAAACAGACCTTTTTTTTTACAATAGTAACACATGTACTTGAGACTGTGCCAAAAGGTCAGGTGTCATGTCTACTGTCCCGAATGACACACGATTGCTGACATTTCACCATTGCCAACAGAATAAACAAATAAGAAATAGGTAGAAAATGAATGTGAAAACTGACTTTAATTGTTGATCAGTATTTTCTATACCACTAACAAATAATCTACTTGCACATAGCTGTTTGGCAAATGTATGTTGCATGGGACACACTGACATGAAAGTGGAAGATGTTTTTCCCTCTAGAGAAACTACATATCAAGTTACACTTTTTGTGCTCTTCCATTCCAGTTGGCAATCAATTGTTAACGCATGTTATTAGAAAAAATAGAACGAAAACAGATTAGATAGAATGAAAAATGTACTGGTGATGTCATTTGGGACATACTGACATGAAAACGTCACCTTTTGGCACAGTCTCACTTGGTTCTCCGTTCACATTTTTTTCTTACCGTCTTATAAAACATGCTTCTTGTGGAAGACTTTAAAACTTATCTCAGCTCTTGGCTGTTTCTAATTCTAAAAAAATCTTCAATTAAAAACAAGGTAAGTTATTGGAACATTTGATTTATAACAACAAACCAATCACAAATGACTGAAATGTGTCATTAAATAAATCAATCAAACATTCCAATAACTTACCATTCTTGTTTTTATATTACAATTTTTGGAACTTAAAGCAGTATCTCTTTTTGGATGAAAACAATCCCTATGCAAAACACTTTTTATTTATTTATTTATTTGGTGTTTAACGTCGTTTTCAACCGTTCAAGGTTATATCGCGACGGATGCAAAACACTCAACACACTAGACGCTATTCTTCCTATCACACACCCCACCCCCAACTTTTTCCTGTCCTCAAAGGATTACTGGACAGCATGATTTCTTTCTGTTTCACAAATAGTCATTGATGACAGTTGTGCTCAAGCCACTTACTGGTAATCTGAATCGACGTTGCTGTAAATGAAACACACAAAGAGACCTGAAAAGGGTGACAAACAAACACCATTCTTATGCATCGGCTTACCTCACTACCATGTAAACAGTCATGAATAAAAAGTACCTTGCCTCTCACTTTTTGCTCTTGTTCCAGTAATATTAAGCTCCTTCTGGTACCGGGTTTTTTTAAAGTGTAAAAACTGGGATATGTACACTGAGAGCAACACTGAGTCACTGAACTACGTTTTATAATGACCATAGCCCATACTAATCCAAGACGTGGGAAACATTTATTAAATCGATACTTCACTTAGGCAAAAAAAAAAAAAAATAGGTCTGTTTACGGTAACATAGGGTGAAAAAATAGGGTCAGTAGGTCGGCTTTTTTTTTCCAATTTTTTTTTCCAATTTTTTTTTTCTTTTTTTCTCCCCTCTCTATGATGTTTCACAGTTCATTTCTTCTCATCAATCCCTGTTTTTGCCTGTTGAAAAACGTTAATGATACTAAAACTTGCTGGATAGGTACTGATAATTTTCACCCCATCCTTTTCATGACAACATTTATCAAGCTTTACAGCTAGCGGGTGGCGAACACCACTGCATGCATCCATTTTGAAAGGAAGTAACACGAGTGACGACCCTTTACTCCTAACAGTACTTTGAGCTTACCTCCCTTCTGTCGTCTGCTGTTTGAGCGCAAACAGCTCTATTTTGAATGCGTTTTTTGGTTTTATTCAGACGATCCAAAAAAAAGATTAGGGTCGGGCCTAAAAACTAGGGTCGGTCGGGTTACCGTAAACAGACATTTTTTTTTTTTTTTGCCTTAGCACTGATTCCTTCTTAACACTTTCTACCCCACCTATGTTGACCAAGTTTTTTTTAACCGAGACCAGCTGTGCTGCAGCAGGTCACTCGGAATTGTAGTAACTGTGTACTAACTGTGTATCAACACGCTGGAATGCAGGCGTTAGATGGACGTTACAGGAAGCGACTGAAGCTAACAGTCTCAGCGGATATATATCCGTACCTGGTCAGATAGAGCCATATGAGTGGGTACAGATATATACGTAGCCGGGAGACCTTGAGTTAAATGGAAGTACTGCACCTATCACTGATTCCTTCTAACAGTAACACTGAAATGATACTGCTTCATTTAGCACTGATTCCTTCTTGATACTGCTTCATTTAGCACCGATTCCTTCTAACAGTAACACTGAAATGATACTGCTTCATTTAGCACCGATTCCTTCTTGATACTGCTTCATTTAGCACCGATTCCTTCTTACACTGAACTGATACTGCTTTACTCAGCACTGATTCCTTCTCACACTGAATCGGTACTGCTTCACTTAGCACTGATTACTTCTAACACTGAAATGATACTGCTTCATTTAGCACTGATTCCTTCTTACACTGCATCGATACTGCTTCACTTCGCACTGATTCCTTCTTACATTGAATTGATACTGCTTCACTTCGCACTGATTCCTTCTTATACTGAATTGATACGGCTTCACTTATCACAGATTCCTTCTTACACTGCATCGATACTGCTTCATTTAGCACCGATTTCTTCTAGTACTGAATTGATACTGCTTAACTTAGCACTGATTCCTTCTTACACTGGATTGATACTGCTTCATTGAAAGGTAAATATGCGCCGACATGGCTGCAATCTACTGGCCGTATAAAATTTCATCTCACACGGCATCACTGCAGAGCGCCTAGAACTGTACCCACGGAATATGCGCGATATAAGCGTCATTGATTGATTGATTGATTGATTTAGCACTGATCAATGGTTCCAAGAAACAGTCCAGAGCTAAGCCCGAGCATACCCAGCATCAATGGCAATTTGTGAAGACAGACCCCTTGCTTCAAATCTGCATTTGTTAACAAATGCTTCAGTTTTCTATGGAATTCTGCAATGACTTTTACGAATAGTATATATATATATACATATGCATACACTTACTTAGTAAATCCCGCCGCAGAAACTGAATCTATTTGTAAAAAATTTTTTAACAGCCCTTCATAATATCCTTACCTTAGGGCAATGCTGACATAAACAAGCTACACACCAAATTTCAGCTCAATCGTACCAGAGATTAATCTAAGTTTGGCGGACAGACAGACAAGAGTGAAACATATACACCCTGTATTATACGGAGGTGTAAAAATATGCTCCATAATCAACACTGTGCTTCATAAGTAGGTTGGTCACTACAAGAAATGTTGTTAATATATCTAGTCTTGTTTCCCCTGAACCAAGATTCGCACCAACTGACCTTCATTACTTCAACTTCTCGCTTTGTCTCATAAAGATCTGTCAATACAGTAAGTGAGCACCCACCTTGACTCGTCGCACTTCATTGGCTTGGAATTCCGGCGTACAGTTGTGATGAATCACGCCAACTCCACCACACAGCTGAACACACACAAAAGAGACAAGTTTAATGTCATAAGCAATATATATACAGTCAAACCCGTCTATACCTACCACCCTAAGGACCGACCAAACGTAGTTGTTATAGACAGGTGGTTGCCATGGAAAAGTAAATTAGATAGAAGAAAAACATGTCTGGGATTCTTCGCAGTGATCGTCGTGGACAGGTGGTTGCTTTCAAGAGGTGGTTGCAAAGGCGGTTTCAACTGTATACACAAAACGTTCCTTATCAACTAACAAAATAAGAAAAGACTTATAAAATGTTTCTGACTGTTTGACAGCAAATAGAAGGAAAAAATGAAAAAGAGGTAAAAGACAAAGTTGTACGAGTTGAAAATGTCATGAAGGTATTCATGGGAGCTAAGTCGCACAGTTCCCGCAATTCAATGTCTTCTTAATCATGTTAAGTACTTAGCATAAACTTCAAACTCTAACAAAATCATAGCTTATTTACACTTTGGACTTGAGATGGATGCATACAGTGGGAGAGTACGACTGGTAAAAGAACTTAACTAGCAGTAGCAGAATTACTTATATCTGCAGGACGATCGATATTGTGAGTCGTGACAACAATTGCAAGTCATTGTCAATTCATACCGCCCTTCCAATGGCCATTTGTGACTGTGATATTGTGACAATAGAACAGCTAAACGCAGCAACAATTGCAAGTCATTGTCAATGCATACCGCCATCGCAATGCCATTTGGCCATTTGTAACTGTGACAATAGAACAGCTAAACCAAAGAACAATTGCAAGTCATTGTCAATTTATAACACCATCCCAATAGCCATCTGTGACTGTGATATTGTGACAATAAAACAGGTAAACCTGACAACAATTGCAAGTCATTGTCAATGCATACGGCCATTCCAATAGCCATCTGTGACTGTGATATTGTGACAATAAAACAGGTAAACCTGACAACAATTGCAAGTCATTGTCAATGCATACCGCCATTCCAATAGCCATCTGTGACTCTGTGACGGTGTCCATGGGAGACGACACCAGCGGTGCCTTGAGCGTGATGCGTTTGGTCAATGCGGACGCCAGATCCTGCACACACAATCACAATGTCATCTCTTAACAATCCCACTACACGCTTTATAACATTTCAGTCAAATTCAGACATGGGATTATCAAATCTACATTTTCTTTAATTAACTTACAAGAGTTAGCAAAGCTATGGTCTGTACACGTATCTACTTTTTAGAGCTGATTTTGACTTACAAAACCACAAAAAACTTTTAGCTGGGAAATTGTACGCATTTTATATGTAACTTTAGATTTTTGATTCCCCATGTTTAGTTTATATTGTACATGTAGATCTTTAATTGACACGGGACACATACGCGTATGAGGGCAGTAATGTATGTTCGTGGATTTGGATGTGGGCATGTAGAAGTGCGTGTGGAGATAAATTTACAAAGTTCATGAACAGAAAATCTGAAAAATAAAGTCTGAAATCGTGGGTCTTAAATGGAAGTTCCAATGTAGCTGTCCTCTCTATGAGTATGATATTAACAATTTGCCAAATTAAGCTTTCACTAAAATATTAGCCAAATCAATACAATTCTAGTTCAAAGACAACATGCGTATAACGTTTGCTACCAAGTGACAAAAAACAAAAACAAACTACAGAATAAACATGTCAACTTTGTTGGAAGACTTACCACTTCTTCTGCCCCAAAGTCGATGAAGCCTGGCAGGATGAGAAAATCACTGAAAACAGAAAACACACACAGGTCTTTAACATCTAATACAGTAGCAACCCCCTTTTGCACCTCCAAACATCTAATACAGTAGCAACCCCCTTTTGCACCTCCAAACATCTAATACAGTAGCAACCCCCTTTTGCACCTCCAAACATCTAAAACAGTAGCAACCCCCTTTTGCACCTCCACACATCTGATACAGTAGCAACCCCCTTTTGCACCTCCACACATCTGATACAGTAGCAACCCCCTTTTGCACCTCCAAACATCTAATACAGTAGCAACCCCCTTTTGCACCTCCAAACATCTAATACAGTAGCAACCCCCTTTTGCACCTCCACACATCTAATACAGTAGCAACCCCCTGTTGTTTGCACCTCCACACATCTGATACAGTAGCAACCCCCTTTTGCACCTCCAAACATCTAATACAGTAGCAACCCCCTTTTGCACCTCCACACATCTGATACAGTAGCAACCCCCTTTTGCACCTCCAAACATCTAATACAGTAGCAACCCCCTTTTGCACCTCCACACATCTAATACAGTAGCAACCCCCTGTTGTTTGCACCTCCACACATCTAATACAGTAGCAACCCCCTTTTGCACCTCCAAACATCTAATACAGTAGCAACCCCCTTTTGCACCTCCACACATCTAATACAGTAGCAACCCCCTGTTGTTTGCACCTCCACACATCTGAGAAAATCAGGTCTTAAAAAGGACAGAATGGGGGTAAATTTACAAAAGCTACGAAAAGAAAGCCTGAGAAAACAATGAGAAAGAGGTAAAAGACAAAGTCTTAAGACTGATACTGATAGTTTGTTTCTCAGCATATTCAGAAGTATCAACGCTTTCAAAGCTCAACGTCATCATATCAATCTTGATCTGTATCTGAACTCTATTCTCAGCCAGACGATTTGTTGACCGTGTGTGCGTGTATTGGTTGTTGCACTGGTAGCAAAACACGCAATAAGAAACAAGGAAAACTTGATGCTATAGGATTATGATTCAGATTCATATCGTAAATAAAAATGAGTCTTTCCTGTTAATAAGGCCTAACAAAAATCATGTTTAAAGTTCCCTGATTTTTTACAATTTAAAAACAATCCAACAAATTAAAAATGACAAAACTCAATTCTTAGCCAAGTAATACCACATGTAGTTTGTAGTTCGCACGTCTTGTATCCAATCAACCGTCCTGTATCCAATCAACCATCTTGTATCTAATCAACCGTCTTGTATCCAATCAACCATCTTGTATCTAATCAACCGTCCTGTATCCAATCAACCGTCTTTTATCCAATCAACCGTCTTGTATCCAATCAACCATCTTGTATCTAATCAACCGTCTTTTATCCAATCAACCATCTTGCATCCAATCAACCGTCTTGCATCTAATCAACCGTCTTTTATCCAATCAACCATCTTGTATCCAATCAACCGTCCTGTATCCAATCAACCGTCTTGTATCCAATCAACCATGGGACCCATTTGCTAAAGCTCCGTGCAGCCAGCTTCGCGAAGTAAACTTCTCATTGTTGACTTCGCCCAGTTAATTTGAGGCTTAATCCTATAACTATGAGATGCACTCCACAACTTAAAAAAACCTGTGCAAACCATGACAACAAATTATCATAACTATGGTGAAAAAGGGCGACATTCGACATATATATATATAACGCAAATGACATGTACTGATGTAGCGATAGCACACATGCACGTGAAAAAACAACTCTTCCCAGTCACCCTTTCTCTTGTCTAACAAGCACGTGTAAAGGGCAGGTGCAGGTGTGAGGTCACGGCCAAATCTGGGTCAACTGAGGGGATGTGTGCGCCAGGAGTGATCGACACGTGGGTACCTCTAACCCTTTAATTAAAAGGTGCTGGGGGGGGGGGGGGGGCTGCTTCGAGTTAAAGGATATAATCACTCTTCCTCAAACATAAAAACCTCGCACAACACTGACACTGGGTTTGGCAGACATTCAGTGAACACCACGTGGCCGTTACACTGGGTTTTCTTTGAGTCATATATTTACTCACCTCACCTCATTGAGTAAACTGATGAAGACAAGGGAGGCATCGGTTCACAAAATCAAAGTACAGACAACTTGGAGGATAGCATCTACTAGAGAAGATACCATCGTCTGTAACTCCTGAGTTAAGTAACTGCATTAAGCGAATGGTACGCAAATAACATTGTACAAAGACTAGAGAGAGTGATCGGTTCAAACTCAAGGCAGAACTTACTTGTATGTCATTCCACCGCCAGTTGCAAACAGCTGAGACCCCGTCATGCCGTCCTCGGGTACGTATCCTGCTCCTCCAGTAATCAGATAATCTGCCATACTAAAACAAGGCCGGCAATTAGTAATGAGCGTTGCAATCTGCTGCCTGGCGTGCCACTTCTTGGCACGCACTGGTGCTTTTATTGTGTTTTCACCACGCGGGGCCAGCCTCGTTTTCGCTACTCTTACAGGGTACACTTCCGGGTCATTGGCCTTTTTTTGTCGTCTGCAAGAGCTGACGAGTCCGCAGCAACTAGCCTACCCTGGGGGAAAACAAATGAGACCCGTGTTGCTCTGGGTCACAAGACAGAAAACATTAATTCTATAATTCTGTTTACTTCAGCTGTTCGCGCATAGCGATGCTATACGATGTAGCAAAATGATCACATGCTAAGTACGGTACGTGTCACTGCCCAGCCGGCAAACTCCCCATTGCGCCCTCGGGTGCGGCTCGTCGCACTACGACTACATGTATGTCAATTGTCAATTTGTGCAGCAGACCAGCTGGCAAAGTTGTATTCTTTACAAAATTACACAGCTTATGTGATGAGGCGTATGGATTCACTTAAAAGAAATACATGTACAGGCTGCTGTGTGTCGCACTGACCGTGCAACAATATATACACAACTGAAACGACAACTGAAATTGGACGCAATCGGTGCAGATGTTTATTTTTTATTTTGTGCGGCATTTAGGGCAACTACTGAATAAACACACAAGGCACTTCAGCAAAACTTGTTTACCTGGAACCGTCATATTGCTCATGCAGTCAGCGTACACATCATGGTACGACCTCCACACTGACTCTGGCACCTCCCATGGTCATTCAGGAAGTAGTGTATACTATCAGTGGCAGTGCTTGTCACTCAGGAAGTAGTGTATACTATCAGTGGCAGTGCTTGTCACTCAGAAACAGCCCGTAAAACTGAGCCCGGATTAATCGGACACAGAAGTCAACAAGTTCGGCCGCTTGAAGCTTGTAGTAGCCTACTGACACTGGTGTAACCAGAGACTCTGATGTTACACAGTACGGATGGTAAATTAGTACCAGTACGGGTGCAGGTTATAAGCTAAGCCTCCAACTGGATGGATCATCACTCCTACTGCCAGCACTCTGAGGATCGACAAAGACAACAGAAGCAACACGTTAGCGGCGCAGTAATGCGCTACGCATACACCCAGTTTCAATCCGGGGCGAAAACAAGTACAAGTTGGAGCTACAAAATACTGAACTTAAGCAAGCAGAGGCTATCAGCAGTGCTTTGCACAAAGAAACCGGATGTTTTAAAGTCTGTTTGCGCACGATTGCAGCACGGGTGTTAACTCCGAGTCACACACACGGCACACACTGCATACTGCACACACACCGCATACTGCACACAATACATACTGCATACTGCACACACACACTACACCACTTACTGCACACCCACACACACACCGCATACTGCACACACTGACACATCGCATCAGTGCTGCACACACACACTGCATACGGCTGCACACACTGCATACTGCACACACCGTACTGCACACACACTGCATACTGCACACACACACTGCAAACACACACACTGCATACTGCACACACCGTACTGCACACACACCGCATACTGCACACACACACACACACACTGACACACACACACTGCATACTGCACACACACACTGCAAACACACACACTGCATACTGCACACACCGTACTGCACACACACCGCATACTGCACACACCGTACTGCACACACACCGCATACTGCACACACACACACACTGACACACACACCGCATACTGCACACACACATACTGCACACACCGCATACTGCACACACCGATACTGCACACACCGGCGGCATACTGCACACACACACATAACACACACACACACCCCATACAGCAGGGCCGGACCCAGGGGGGGGTTCCAGGGGTTCCGGAACCCCACCCCTGGAAAAAGCATGTACCTTGCTTTGAGTGTTATTTTTTTTTTACTAGTTTTAGCACCAAAACAATGCTGCTCTTAACCCTCAAAACAAGGCCCAGAATGCACCAGATTGCACAGATTTTAACCGTTTTTCAAAACATTTTCCGGGGGAGCATGCCCCCGGACCCCCCTAGTTCGCGGGCGCGCGCTTGTGGCTTCGCCACTTCGCTGATTTGCCCCCCAAAAAAGGAGGAACCCCCCCCCCCCCCTGACCGACAACTCATTTGGTCCAGCCCTGATACAGTGCACCCACACACTGACACACACACCGGCATTCACACTGACACACACACACACACTGGCTGACACACCGGTATTCACACACACACACACACACACACATACACACACCGTGCCACAAACACACACACCGCATACTGCATACTGACACACACACCGGCACATACAGAGCAAACAACCCATGAAAATACACGTCAGTATAACACGTGTATGCCGTAGAGGTCTTCTCTTACGCATTTGCAAGCCTGTCAAATATCGCACATTGTCGGCAACTCTGTCGTACTGCAGTCTGTCTGTCTGTCATCTCTGTGTCTCTCTGTGTGTGTGTGTGTGTGTGTGTCTCTCTCTGTCTCTCTCTCTCTCTCTCTCTCTCTCTCTCTCTCTCTCTCTCTCTCTCTCTCTCTCTCTTCAATTCAAATGAAAGTACTTTGAAATATGGGGTCCCACAGGGATCTGTTTTAGGCCCATTATTGTTCTCCATTTATGTCAATGATTTACCACTTTGCATACGTAATAACTGTGAATTGTTTGCAGATGACACTACTATTCATTCTAGTCACCATTCCATAAATTATTTGTCAAAAACTCTCCAAGAAAGCATTGATGCACTCCTGAATTGGTCAGAGTTAAACCATATGTCTCTTAACCATACAAAAACAAAATTTATGCTAATAACCACAAGACAGAAACGACAAAATCTATTATCGAACATTCCACCTCTTTATATTAAAAATCAAGTATTGGAAGAAGTGTCTCACCATAAAGTCCTTGGTGTAAAGATTGATAATAATTTATCATGGCATGATCACATTGATTACATCTGTAAGATTGCTTCCCAAAAAATATATCAGTTATCAAAAATAAAACATTTCTTGAATTTCCACTCGCGAAAGATTTTTTTTTACAATCACATCTTGTCAAATATTGATTATGCATCCACTCTATGGGATTGTGCAAGTGCTAATGTTTTGAAACCTTTAGCCAGTCTTCACAGAAGAGCAGTTAAGCTTATAATGCTAAAAAATCACACTCCTTCAGAATCTGATTATAAAAATTTGCAAGTATTACCATTTCAAAAAAGATTAATGTATAATAAAGGTGTTATGATGCATAAAGTGATGTCAGGATATGCACCGGAGACATTACGTGATAATTTTATTTTGAACTATAACAGACTAAAAATCATAACACCGACTCCACGTATTGACCTTTTCAAATCAAGCCTTCTTTATTCAGGTGCGGTCCTATGGAACTCACTGCCTATTTTTCTTAAGCATAAAATAAACACAGACAGCTTCAAAAAAAATTATATGTCGCACATAATGCAACTAAACATGTGCTGAATGGTTCATCAATTCATTTAAAATGTATGTGCATGTTAAACAAAATTATAATAATATGCAGATCTAAATTAAAGGCACAGTGCAGCTCACAGCCTTCGTTTTGCGTTTTTGTTGCAGCTGAGTGCATTTACAGTTCAAAAATCCTCATATGGTAGTAAAACAAACCCAAAACTACCCAACGACGACATCTGTGAAGCTCGACAGTTTCTTGTTGACGCGAGTGCATAAATTAACCTAGTTATTACGTGGTGTTTGGTCGGAGTTCGATTCAACTGAGTGATTCCGGCCTCCATTTTGTTTTACACAAACTCATGACGATGTCTGACATAGTTTGCCAGTGACGTGTCTTTTTGTGCATGATGTGGTGATCCACCTGATCTAAATTTAGATCCAAAAATAGGTCAAGACCAGCCGGGTCCGAGTACGAAATTAATTCGTAAAAAAATCGCACTTCTTGACTCTTTGGGTGCAAGTCAATGAAACTTGGTAGTTCTTCTAGCGGATAGCTGCCTGATGTATGACTAAAAGCCCCAGGGGCTCCGTGCACCTGGATTTGACAAGTTCAGTACCTTTAAGTTATGTTAAAAATTGACACTTGGAAATTGTACTTAAAATGCAGCATGACAATTTATTTTTTAAATTTTTATCTGTATATACAGTTATAATGTATTAAGTTTGATGTGATAATTCTTTGATTATATTGTTTTCTGTTCTTGTTGACCCTATATTAGGGCGAGGGCTGGATGTAAAAAAGCAATATTCTTGCTTATCTATTACCCTCGATAATAAAGATTTTGTCTTGTCTTGTCTTGTCTCTCTCTCTCTCTTTCTCTCTGTCTCTCTCCCTCGCGCGCGCGCGCGCGCGCGCAAATCGGCATATCAATATACGCGGCAATTATTTGAACTGTTACAACTACGGTTCAAGTGTTCTCAACATTTTAGGCTTTTGGTTGCACTCAAATAGAGACAAGGGGAGTGCATATCGATATAGGCTATAGGTGTCAGTTATAAACTTTATTGAGCAACACTATTCTCGCTCTGCGCAGAAAGCAGGCTGGAGACTGATATAGTGTGTATGTGTCCAATGGGACGGGTGCTCTTAGAAGTTATCTCACGTAAACACCTGGGAGATCTATGCATGGTAATGGACAACTAGGTCTGAATGGAAAGGAAGGTGCTTTTAAACGTACGGTCCTTCCCGTGAAACACTTGTGTATACTGTATTTTAAAGGTATAATTCTTCCAGTGAAAACACTTGTGTATACTGTATTTTAAAGGTACAGTTATTCCAGTGAAAACACTTGTGTATACTGTATTTTAAAGGTACAGTTATTCCAGTGAAAGCACTTGTGTATACTGTATATTAAAGGTATAGTTATTCCACTGAAAACAGTTACATACATGTATATATTGTATTTTAAAGGTATAGTTCTTGCTGTGAAAACAGTTGTGCACATATAGTTTGGTTGGTTGGTTATTATTGTTTATTGTCTCGTCGGCAGTCCGTTTTATTCGAGACCGATGCGCACACAGGCTATAGTGTAAAGGCACATTTCTTCCCGTGAAAATTAGTTATGCACACTATCTTTTAAAATGACAGCCCCTCACGTGAAAACAGTTATGCACACTATCTTTTAAAATGACAGCCCTTCACGTGAAAACAGTTATGCACACTATCTTTTAAAATGACAGCCCTTCACGTGAAAACAATTATGCACACTATCTTTTAAAATGACAGCCCCTCGCGTGAAAACAGTTATGCACACTATCTTTTAAAGGTATGTCTTTCCAGTGAAAACGGTTATGCACACTATCTTTCAAAGGTACGTCTTTCCAGTGAAAACAGTTATGCACACTATCTTTTAAAGGTAAGTCTTTCCAGTGAAAACGGTTATGCACACTATCTTTCAAAGGTACGTCTTTCCAGTGAAAACAGTTATGCACACTATCTTTTAAAGGTACGTCTTTCCAGTGAAAACAGTTATGCACACTATCTTTTAAAGGTAAGTCTTTCCAGTGAAAACAGTTATGCACACTATCTTTTAAAGGTAAGTCTTTCCAGTGAAAACGGTTATGCACACTATCTTTCAAAGGTACGTCTTTCCAGTGAAAACAGTTATGCACACTTTCTTTTAAAGGTACGTCTTTCCAGTGAAAACAATTATGCACACTATCTTCTAAAATGACAGCCCTTCACGTGAAAACAATTATGCACACTATCTTCTAAAATGACAGCCCTTCACGTGAAAACAGTTATGCACACTATCTTTTAAAATGACAGCCCTTCACGTGAAAACAGTTATGCACACTATCTTTTAAAATGACAGCCCTTCACGTGAAAACAGTTATGCACACTATCTTTTAAAATGACAGCCCCTCACGTGAAAACAGTTATGCACACTATCTTTTAAAGGTAAGTCTTTCCAGTGAAAACAGTTATGCACACTATCTTTTAAAGGTAAGTCTTTCCAGTGAAAACAGTTATGCACACTATCTTTTAAAGGTAAGTCTTTCCAGTGAAAACAGTTATGCACACTATCTTTTAAAATGACAGCCCCTCACGTGAAAACAGTTATGCACACTATCTTTTAAAGGTAAGTCTTTCCAGTGAAAACAGTTATGCACACTATCTTTTAAAATGACAGCCCCTCGCGTGAAAACAGTTATGCACACTATCTTTTAAAATGACAGCCCCTCACGTGAAAACAGTTATGCACACTATCTTTTAAAATGACAGCCCCTCACGTGAAAACAGTTATGCACACTATCTTTTAAAATGACAGCCCCTTACGTGAAAACAGTTATGCACACTATCTTTTAAAATGACAGCCCCTTACGTGAAAACAGTTATGCACACTATCTTTTAAAATGACAGCCCCTCCCGTGAAAACAGTTATGCACACTATCTTTTAAAATGACAGCCCCTCACGTGAAAACAGTTATGCACACTATCTTTTAAAATGACAGTCCCTCACGTGAAAACTAGTTATGCACACTATCTTTTAAAATGACAGCCCCTCACGTGAAAACAGTTATGCACACTATCTTTTAAAATGACAGCCCCTCACGTGAAAACAGTTATGCACTCTATCTTTTAAAATGACAGCCCCTTACGTGAAAACAGTTATGCACACTATCTTTTAAAATGACAGCCCCTTACGTGAAAACAGTTATGCACACTATCTTTTAAAATGACAGCCCCTCACGTGAAAACAGTTATGCACACTATCTTTTAAAATGACAGCCCCTTACGCGAAAACAGTTATGCACACTATCTTTTAAAATGACAGCCCCTCCCGTGAAAACAGTTATGCACACTATCTTTTAAAATGACAGCCCCTCACGTGAAAACAGTTATGCACACTATCTTTTAAAATGACAGTCTCTCACGTGAAAACAGTTATGCACACTATCTTTTAAAATGACAGCCCCTCACGTGAAAACAGTTATGCACACTATCTTTTAAAATGACAGCCCCTCGCGTGAAAACAGTTATGCACACTATCTTTTAAAATGACAGCCCCTCACGTGAAAACAGTTATGCACACTATCTTTTAAAATGACAGCCCCTTACGTGAAAACAGTTATGCACACTATCTTTTAAAATGACAGCCCCTTACGTGAAAACAGTTATGCACACTATCTTTTAAAATGACAGCCCCTTACGTGAAAACAGTTATGCACACTATCTTTTAAACTGACAGCCCCTTACGTGAAAACAGTTATGCACACTATCTTTTAAAATGACAGCCCCTCACGTGAAAACAGTTATGCACACCATCTTTTAAAATGACAGCCCCTCACGTGAAAACAGTTATGCACACTATTTTTTAAAATGACAGCCCCTTACGTGAAAACAGTTATGCACACTATCTTTTAAAATGACAGCCCCTCACGTGAAAACAGTTATGCACACTATCTTTTAAAATGACAGCCCCTTACGTGAAAACAGTTATGCACACTATCTTTTAAAATGACAGCCGCTCACGTGAAAACAGTTATGCACACTATCTTTTAAAATGACAGCCCCTCACGTGAAAACAGTTATGCATACTATCTTTTAAAATGACAGCCCCTTACGTGAAAACAGTTATGCACACTATCTTTTAAAATGACAGCCCCTTACGTGAAAACAGTTATGCACACTATCTTTTAAAATGACAGCCCCTCACGTGAAAACAGTTATGCACACTATCTTTTAAAATGACAGCCCCTCACGTGAAAACAGTTATGCACACTATCTTTTAAAATGACAGCCCCTCGCGTGAAAACAGTTATGCACACTATCTTTTAAAATGACAGCCCTTCACGTGAAAACAGTTATGCACACTATCTTTTAAAATGACAGCCCTTCACGTGAAAACAATTATGCACACTATCTTTTAAAATGACAGCCCTTCACGTGAAAACAATTATGCACACTATCTTTTAAAATGACAGCCCTTCACGTGAAAACAATTATGCACACTATCTTTTAAAATGACAGCCCTTCACGTGAAAACAGTTGTGCACAGTACACGTATCTTTTAAAATGACAGCCCCTCCCGTGAAAACAGTTATGCACACTATCTTTTAAAATGACAGCCCCTCACGTGAAAACAGTTATGCACAGTACACTATCTTTTAAAATGACAGCCCCTCACGTGAAAACAGTTATGCACACTATCTTTTAAAATGACAGCCCCTCACGTGAAAACAGTTATGCACAGTACACTATCTTTTAAAATGACAGCCCCTCCCGTGAAAACAGTTATGCACACTATCTTTTAAAATGACAGCCCCTCACGTGAAAACAGTTATGCACAGTACACTATCTTTTAAAATGACAGCCCCTCACGTGAAAACAGTTATGCACAGTACACTATCTTTTAAAATGACAGCCCCTCACGTGAAAACAGTTATGCACAGTACACTATCTTTTAAAATGACAGCCCTTCACGTGAAAACAATTATGCACACTATCTTTTAAAATGACAGCCCTTCACGTGAAAACAATTATGCACACTATCTTTTAAAATGACAGCCCTTCACGTGAAAACAGTTATGCACACTATCTTTTAAAATGACAGCCCCTCGCGTGAAAACAGTTATGCACACTATCTTTTAAAATGACAGCCCCTCGCGTGAAAACAGTTATGCACAGTACA
Organism: Littorina saxatilis; assembly: GCF_037325665.1. NCBI lineage: Eukaryota > Metazoa > Mollusca > Gastropoda > Littorinimorpha > Littorinidae > Littorina > Littorina saxatilis. The sequence continues at coordinate 61,801,274 of NC_090248.1, read as the reverse complement.
CTATCTTTTAAAATGACAGCCCCTCACGTGAAAACAGTTATGCACACTATCTTTTAAAATGACAGCCCCTCACGTGAAAACAGTTATGCACAGTACACTATCTTTTAAAATGACAGCCCCTCCCGTGAAAACAGTTATGCACACTATCTTTTAAAATGACAGCCCCTCACGTGAAAACAGTTATGCACAGTACACTATCTTTTAAAATGACAGCCCCTCACGTGAAAACAGTTATGCACAGTACACTATCTTTTAAAATGACAGCCCCTCACGTGAAAACAGTTATGCACACTATCTTTTAAAATGACAGCCCCTCACTGAAAACAGTTATGCACACTATCTTTTATAGCTCTGGCGTTTGTCGGCCGATTAGCCCGACATTTGGCAACAGACTTGCCATCTCAGGCTATGGCAAATCTGGGGGGGGGGGGGGGGTCTTACCAATCGCGACACATTACTCAGTAATAAAACATTTGTCTTTGGAATTATTTCTTGGTGCTAGTATGTCGTCATTAATTGTGACGATGTTCCATTCAGATCTCTTACCTGTCCCCGTGACGTAGGCTGTCCGTGCATCGCTGTCCCACTGACGCGTGGCCGTGAGCGGAATGTGACGTCATCACCGTTGACGACATCAACACGTCTTGTGGCTGAGCAGACGGCACCTCTTCCTTTCGTCGTCTGCGCTTCTCGACTTTCCTGCGTTTACTTATTTTGACGGGTAGAGCCACCCGAGGGGGGATATGACAGCCCTGAATAATGATGGTTCTGCAGGCAGTAGATGTTTCAACAAACCCAGGAGCGAGAGTCAACTACTGACTGGTATGAATCTCAGCAGACGATCATGTCACAGTGATTGTCGTCAAGGAAGACAGCGGCGCTCCTTAACACTGGTTTATGTCTCTCGCGGGCTTCGTTTCATTCTATTCACCGTACTCACCGAAGCAGCCAAAAGAAATTCACGAGCCAATGTTTACAGCTTTGTCATCCCGGCGTCTCACTTATCGATCATTCACAAGCGGCAACGGAGAAGTCCGTGAAACCATACCCTTGTCATTTCGTTATGCTCTCGTTAACGTAAATGGGCTTCATACTCTCAGGTTCGATCAAACCAGATCTTTGCATTACTTGCGCTTCAAGGGTTTGCTGTCATTATGTCAGCTTACGCGAGCTGGTCGACAGAGATCGACTGGCTGCGAAGAATATTGTCTGTGGCCTCAAGCACGGATCATCATTGTTGTCAAACTTCTCTGCTACATCAGTCGCACTCGGCATTGACGGCAGTCACACCAAGAGAGTCATATTGTCACAGACACCCAGACCGACACACGGAAAGCCAGTGAAAATATGATGTTGGAGCATACGCCACTACCACTGGTAGCTGTCTCTCACGCTCTGTACGTCAAGTACAACACGCCACCGCTTTTTGCTGCTTCTGCCGCCATCGCGGCTTTAGTTTCCATGGCAACTCGTTACGACGGTGGCGGATTGCAGGTTTCTGCCATCAGCAGTAAATCAGGATGCCAGAAAAGCTTGGTGAGGCTTCTTTCATTCCGCTGATTGACCGGAAAGCTGATTATGTCGCCTGGAACCCCACTTAGGATGACTGAGTGATTGACTGGTCTCTTAATTATGAAGAAGTGACATACCGAGAGCTCCCTTTAGTCGGTCTGGTACTGCGGTCACTGACCACATAGTCGACTGGTCCGCAGTGTTGAAATCGTTACCATGCCTACCAGAGTTCTGAAAGAAGAAAGGAGTGGTTTTTTTTAGTATGTCAGCATTATTTTAGTTGGGCGCCTTGTCAATATGGATTTCAGGACAGTTTTACACAGGACAAACATGTATCCGTAGTGTTAGTTGGTGAGCTCTGCTCATGCTGAAAGACAAGATTTTGACTAAGACCAGTGGCGGATTTAGGGGGGGGGGGCGAAGGGGGCCCGGGGCCCCTCTTCAGGTAAAAAAAATAATTTAAAACAAGTCGCGTAAGGCGAAATTACTACATTTAGTTAAGCTGTGGCCGGAACTCACAGAATGAAACTGAACGCACTGCATTTTTTCACAAGTGACCGTAGTCCGCCGCTTGTGCATAACGGAGTGAAACTGACAAGGAATAAGGTGAAATTGTTTTTAAATCGATTTTGGAAATTTAATTTTGACCATAATTTTTATATTTTTAATTTTCAGAGCTTGTTTTTAATTCAAATATAACATATTTATATGTTTTTGGAATCAGGAAATGATGTAGAATAAGATGAACGTAAATTTGGATCATTTTATATAAAATAAAAAGTTACTACAATTTTCAGATTTTTAATGACCAAAGTCATTAATTAATTTTTAAGCCACCAAGCTGAAATGCATTACCGAAGTCCGGCCTTCGTCAAAGATTGCTTTACAAAAATTTCAATCAATCTGATTGAAAAATGAGGGTGTGACAGTGCCGCCTTAACTTTTACAAAAAGCCGAATATGACGTCATCAAAAGTATTTATCGAAAAAAAGAAAAAAACGTCCGGGGATATCATTCCCAGGAACTCTCATGTCAAATTTCATAAAGATCGGTCCAGTAGTTTGGTCTGAATCAGTCGCTCTACACACACACACACGCACAGACAGACACACACACGCACACACACACACACACACACACACATACACCACGACCCTCGTCTCGATTCCCCCTTTATGTTAAAACATTTAGTCAAAACTTGACTAAATGTAAAAAAAGAGAGAGAGAGAGAGAGAGAAAGAGAGAGATGAGGTCAAATCAAATCAAATCGAGGGTTGTGGCATAAGCAATACAACGAGCTTTTTTTCAACCAGCCCTCGCCCAGAGAGGGGACTAATCTAATCACATATTTACACGAATATTTAACGTAGAAAAAAAGGTAGAAAAAAACAACAACATATGAATATTTACACATTACATATTATACACAAATATAAAGCGTCGTATATGTAACGTAGTGAAAACAATGCTGAATACACATGCCTGAGTAAATGTGTTATTAAAGCTTTGAGTGTTTTTGTGTGGATATAATGAACACTGATGCTTTGGACAAATGAAAAATATAACCAAACGAGAGAGACAGACAGAGAGAGAGAGAGAGAGAGAGAGAGAGAGAGAGAGAGAGAGAGAGAGAGAGAGAGAGAGAGAGAGAGATGGAAATTTGGCCAGATGATTAATAATGACAGTTTCTGGCTGGGCTCAGGTGGCCCTAGATTGCAGCAGTTTGCTTCCTTAGAAAAACAAATTCCGGGGGCGCATGCCCCCGGCCCCCCTAGCATGTTTGGGCGCTACGCGCCCTCATTTAGGGCGCTTTGGGCCCTCAATTCAGGCGCTTTGCGCCTTCAAGTTTGTGCAGAAAAGTTTGGGTGTGCCCCCCCCCCCCCCCCCCCCCTTCCTTAAGATCCTGGATCCGCCCTTGAAGACCCACAGTATATCACGAAAGAAAAGATTAGATTTTATAACAGTTTCAAAACAAAAACATGTTTGTCGATATTTCTAAACTGCTTTTTAACACAAACAAAACGTTATACCTCGCATCATTTTAACAACAACAAATAAGTCTGAAACGGTTTAGCCTTCATGATATCCCCCATCGCTGCAAGTGCATGTGAACCGAGTTAGAGTGTCACCAAAGTGCAAGCATTCAGCTGGGAGTCTGAGTAGCGCCGACGCGATGTTTTCACAGCGATCTGTTTGTTTGACAGGCTAACACTGGGTCGAAACAGCAACATGCCAGATACAAGACAACATCCAGTCAAACACACCGCGCTTTGTGAAAAGGTCTCTTGTGAAATTTCACGATGCAGAATTCACAAAGTGACAGCGGCAGGCCGACCAACCTTTTTAAACTACAACCCGTCCTTGGCGACTCAGCGACACGGAACCTACACAGAAAGAAGCGAACGGGAGTTTCCTATTGCTGGATCATAAAGTGATCACACCGCCCCACAGGTTATTAACCCGTATCATTAAGTCGCCATTACAGAATTGGGTCATTCTATACTGCGGTGTACTAGGGGAAACCATAGTAGAGGGCCCCAAAGGGGGGGTATCATCACGATCACGGGAAGGGAAATTTTAGCTTTCACGATCACAGTTACCTTGATTTTTGTTTTCACGATCACGAACACCAGTGGCAAATCACGGTCACGGTAAAAGTTGCAGGTACAGAAAGCACGTGTCAAAGTAAACACAACCACACAGTAATTCGCTCCTCTGGATCTATTGTTTATTCAACACAAAGTGACAACTGTTGCACTTTTTAATAATTTTTTTTGAATTCTCTTTCATTCACACATAGAAATACATATCATGATTTGTAATCAGTAACAAGAATGTTGTTTTCATTGTTTTTTTCTCTCGCTCTGAGTCTCTCTCTCTCTCTCTCTCTCTCTCTCTCTCTCTCTCTCTCTCTCTCTCTCTCTCTCTCTCTCTCTCTCTCTCATACAGACACTCACAGGAATACACTCCAGGGGCGGAGCCGTTAAGCCAGAGAGGGGGGGTTACACCCTGGGGTCCAGGGGTAGACCTTGTGGGGTACATGGGCAAGGCCCCGTTGGGGGGGGGGGGGGGTCTGGGGGGCTTAGCCCCACTAGAAGCTGAAGAGATTTAGCTATTTTATGAACAATTTATGGCTTATCCTTGATTTTAAACATGATTAATTAACTGGTGTCAGCAGCCACTCATTATTTCTTTTAAAGTTAGTATTATTATTTTTTACAGCCGGGGGGGGGGGGGGGGGGGGTTCCGGAACCCCTGTAACCCCCCCCCCTAATCCGCCCCTGCATTCATACACATTCAACTCCCACACCCTCACTCAAACACATGAATATATATATACTTGCACAATTTCACATTTCCAGAGCTAAATCTTTTAAACCCATTTTCTCAAAAACTATTGGGTGGATTGAAATTAAAGTACATGTATGTGTGATGGTAGAGTCTATAATAACAAAATCCCCAACGAACATGACTTTGATCGACTTTGACATGAGGATCAAGTGACCCAAACTGGCACGTCTCCCCGCCATAGTTCCTGAATTTAACCCATTGTTGATAAGTTCACAGGCGCTAAAATAAATCCAAGCGTAATGCAAAGAAGCGACAATTAGAATCTATGCCAAGCGTGTCCACGTTGCTGGGATGAAAAACACGTTTCTAGTTTCGGTTTTGGCTACACGCAGACTCGATCAGACTCGAGCCAGTCGAGGTTACACTGAGCGAGTGACAGCCGGACGTGGCAATGTCGACAATGTCAATGATCTCAATCAAACTCAAAGATCTTGAACAAATTTCAAGATCTTTGCCTACATTCAGAACAGTCATAGAGCAACATAGACAGGGCCGGACTAGGGGGGGGATTCCAGGGGTTGCGCAATCCCCCCCCCCCCCCCTGGCTTTAGCATACGTACCTCCCAAACGCTTTTTTTTGTGTGGGGGAGGGAGGGGGTGGGGGGGGGGGGGTTGCATCTGGATCATCATGAAATCCGAGGAGAAATCGCACCTCCTTTCGAAAGACATTTTTCTTCAACGATTTTTGTGATGAAAAGTATGAGTCCTTACAATCTCAATTCTTCTTCATTGCCTATTGCTGTCGAATTTACCTTTTTTCGTTCAAGGAGAGGCTTCCTTTCCCTCCAGAAACATCAAAAAACGTTCAGCTTCACCCCCACCAAGGGCCCACCAAGGGGCTTTGCCCCCTGGACCCCCATCTGTAACCCCCCCCCCCCCCCCCCCCAGTAATTACCTAGTCCGGCCCTGAATAGATCATCATACCTTGACATTTCTTCTTCGGAAAGACGGACCCGTAGCCTGACCTTTCCATCAAGGAAGGCATTCTCGCCGCCTGCTTTGGTCTGGTTTGAATCCACAAAATATAACAGAGGTTCGATGACAGTACCGCTGCACGCCATTTTTGATCTTCGAATTCGAATTTGACTGAATGCACTCAAAAGGCTTTAGCACGAAGCCTTTCCATTGGATGAAATTTGGCAGACTTTTGCAATTCGCCTTCTGATTGGATTTTTTGTGTGTGTGTGATTGGTTCTCTTAAAGGGAAGCAATCGCTGTCAAAATCATATTTCTGAATGTGTTGTTGCTTCCCTTCAATCAGGATTGGCTCCTTGACGAATAGAGGATCATAGAGTGATACAGCTGTGAAAAATGTACGTTGAAAATAAAATGCTTTGCAATAATGCCCATCACGATCACGAAAACAAATGACGATCACGATCACGAGACTTGATTTTGTTGTCATCACGGATCACGGGCAAAGTCCCATCACGATCACAGAAATGGAAATTTCGGCAATCACGGTCACAGAAAGGTAAAAAAACGCCAATCACGATCACGATTTTAAACCCGTTGGGGCCCGCATAGTACGTGACAAATAGCTTGATGTTTTTTAGAGGTTGGTTGTTTTTTAAAAATATTTTTTATTTATTGAATATGTGCATTCGTAGACGTTGATTTCAGTACAAATGCCGTCTCCAACTATTTCCCTGGTCTGCAGAGAAAGATGTAGGAATACTTGCACAGGTTTGGACATTGGGTTTGTTTGGTTCATTGCAAGCATTTTAAGAAACAGTACTCGCGTCACTGCCGGTCGTAGCATCTAAACCAGACGGTGTGACATGGTTTGCAAACAAGTTGGACAGACAGAAAATGTAGATATTTTGAAAATGTTTGTATAGCTGGAGTATAAATGACAGAAATCAAGAGAATGAAATGCATTCTCCATTTAATATGCATTACAAGCATTAAAAGAGCGATCAATACAAACCATCCGCCGCGACTGCTTTCTCAAGAATTCACTCCTGTGCGTTTCTCATTTCAATACTGCGTATGACCATCCAATAAACAGGGTTCGTACAGGTCATGGAAAACCTGGAAAGTCATGGAATTTGATTTTTAATTTTCCAGGCCTGGAAAGTCATGGAATTTCAATTCAAGTCATGGAAAGTCATGGAATTTAACAAAAATAAGAAAGAAAAAAAATTAACCTTTAGCACGCCAGCGGCTATTTTCGTCGCCCAGCCAGTGGTCCCGTGAACAATACCTTCCGCCTGTGGTCCAGTTTAGTGAAATGACAGGACCAGCAAACATTACCGATAATCTGACTGCGTAGCAAATGCTTGACTTGCTTGTCGAAGAGACACTGCGTAGAAACTGACTCAAATTCAGTGCAAAGCAAACCAGTGTCAAAACTGGCAGTGACAAGACGTAAAAAGTTTGCGTGTTCGGAAATGGCGACCTGTGGATCTAGTCATGGAAAATGTTATTGAGGCTCATGGAAAGTCATGGAAAAGTCATGGAATTTTGTTTCTAAAAACCAGTGGGGACCCTGAATAAAAGACCTATCTCTCTCTAACCATCTGCCTATAATTATGAATCTTCATTCAAATCCGAAAGTCCATGGATTTTGTTGTTGTTGTCGAAACAACCGTCAGCAACTTCTTTCTCAAGACTGAACTCACTCCAGTATTTTTCCATTTTCAATACTGCGTACGACTCTGTCTAACGAAAGGCCAATCTCTGTAATCATGTGGCCTATAATTATGAATCTTCCGGAAAATCTGGCAGTCAGTGAATCGTTTGACAAACTCACGTTTATGATGTTCTTCGTCTCTCAAGACTTCACTTGTGAAGTACGAACTTCTCTCCTTTCATACTGCGTACGAGTGCAGAACGAAAGGCCTTCCTCCATAATTATGTGGCCTGTGATTACGAACCAATCTTCATTCAGATGTGACAGTCAATATATAATCTTTCTTTTAAACGAACATGTTATTATGTACTTCACCTTAGAAACCGGTAATAAAAAGATGACAGCCGCGTACGCTACGCTTTCACTTGTTGACAGAAGCGAAGCCCCTGTGACAGCAGGTCTTTCAGTCATACATATAAGTATGTTGTTGTCCGATTCGCTTGGCTGATCCTCCAAAGTGCGAAATGTAAAATCAGTGCAGCCAGCCTCTATGCTTGAACCATCACTGCCACACCTAGTTGCCGGTGGGTCTTGAGCCGTGAACACTATCTGACAAAAGAAGATGCGTGCCTCAGTAGGGAGATTCAAAGGACAGCACGTTTCGTTTTGCAGCTCGTTTCGTTTGGTGAATGAGTCACCCCGCGAAACGGAACGTGAAACGAGACGGCATAAGCCGCAGACAAGATTTAGATGTATTCACGTTTCGTTTCGGAATGAAGGAAGGGCAATAAATCTTCAAGTGAAATTATCACGTCTGTCCTCGATCAGAATGGAAAAAAAAACCCTAGGAGGTGGTCCAGAATCGGGCATACTTTGATTATTTTCAGTCCAAATAAATCACACAGACTTTGTTTATACAAAATCACATACGAAGCCAGAATAAAAATTCGATGCGATGACCTACTTCTGCTTCGCCATTTGCTTTCTTCACCATGAAGTTGGATAAATGTACCAGGATCAGCACCCTTCAAAATATTTCAGTTCACAACAGTTGTCTACCTCCAATGAACACATTCTCAGCGCTGAAATACTGTGAAAGGGTTGATGAATCTAGCAATGCATAAAATGGCCAACAAATAAAACTGTTAGTGTGCAAAAATACTCACAAAAGTTGACGAAATATTGTTCGTTTTTTGGGGGTGGAAAACGTGACTGCGTTTTGACGTTCCACGTTCCGTTTCAGTTGACCTTCACCTTTCCAGCGAGAGACCCCCGAAATGATGACGTTTACCACAACTTCAAAACGAAACGTCCCGACGTTTCGTTTATTAAATCTCCCTATTATCATACGCTTGTGTTTTCCTAAGCAGATGACGACTCTAAAACTACGAAGTTTGACAGCATGCATGATACATGTATTATGGTCCCGCTATGAATGTTGGCCGCATGAATGATACATGATTTTTAGTTTCGCTCTGAATATCACTAATACTTCGCTTCTGTTTAATTCACTTTGATAAAACCAGTAACGGCTTACGGATGTCATGCGAAAATGTTTATCACTTCTGGGCGATATTATCATTATTTTTAAAATTAGTTTGTTGTGGGGGGGGGGGGGGGGCGGTAGTGCGACCTCCTCTCTCTCTCTCTCTCTCTCTCTCTCTCTCTCTCTCTCTCTCTCTCTCTCTCTCTCTCTCTCTCTCTCTCTCACACACACACACACACACAAACACAAACACACACACACACACACACAAACACAAACACACACACACATAAGAAGAGAATGAAAGACAAGTCGCGTAAGGCGAAATAACAACATTTGGTCAAGCTCAGTCGAACTCACAGAATGAAACTGAACGCATTGCATTTTTTCCGCAAGACCGTACACTCGTAGCATCGTCTGTCCACCGCTCGTGGCAAAGGCAGTGAAATTAACAATCCAGAAAAGCGCGGTAGTGGTTGCGCTGAGGAGGATAGCACGCTTTACTATGTCTCTATTCTTTTTAACTTTCTGAACTTGTTTTTAATCCAAACATATCATATCTATATGTTTGGGAATCAGGAACAGACAAGGAATAAAATAAAATTGTTTTTAAATCGATTTCGGAAATTTAATTTTAATCATAATTTTTATATTTTTAATTTTCAGAGCTTGGTTTTAATCCAAATATAACATATTTATATGTTTTTGGAATCAGAAAATGATGAAGAATAAGATAAACGTAATTTTGGATCGTTTTATAAAAAAATAATTTTAATTACAATTTTCAGATTTTTAATGACCAAAGTCATTTATTAATTTTTAAGCTTCCAAGCTGAAATGCAATACCAAAGTCCGGCCTTCGTCGAAGATTGCTTGGCCAAAATTTCAATCAATTTGATTGAAAAATGAGGGTGTGACAGTGCCGCCTCAACTTTTGCAAAATGCCGGATATGACGTCATCAAAAACATTTATTGAAAAAATGAAAAAAACATCTGGGGATATCATACCCAGGAACTCTCATGAAAAAATTCATAGAACGGATCGGTCCAGTAGTTTACCGTGCTCTGAATCGCTCTTCACACACACACACACACACACACACACACACACACACACACACACACACACACACACACACACACACATACACACATACACACATACACCACGACCCTCGTCTCGATTCCCCCTCTATGTTAAAACATTCAGTCAAAACTTGACTAAATGTAAACAAGTCGCGTAAGGCGAAAATACAACATTTAGTCAAGTAGCTGTCGAACTCACAGAATGAAACTGAACGCAACGCAACCGCTCACAGCATTGGCAGTGGAATTGACAAGAAGAGCGGGGTATTCGTTGCGCTGAGAAGGATAGCACGCTTTTCTGTACCTCTCTTCGTTTTAACTTTCTGAGCGTGTTTTTAATCCAAACATATCATATCTATATGTTTTTGGAATCAGGAACCGACAAGGAATAAGATGAAAGTGTTTTTAAATTGATTTCGAAAAAGAAATTTTGATCATAATTTTTATATATTTAATTTTCAGAGCTTGTTTTTCATCCAAATATAACATATTTATATGTTTTTGGAATCAGAAAATGATGGAGAATAAGATGAACGTAAATTTGGATCGTTTTATAAAAAATTTTTTTTTTTTACAATTTTCAGATTTTTAATGACCAAAGTCATTAATTAATTTTTAAGCCACCAAACTGAAATGCATTACCGAAGTCTGGGCTTCGTCGGAGATTACTTGACCAAAATTTCAACCAATTTGGTTGAAAAATGAGGGCGTGACAGTGCCGCCTCAACTTTCACGAAAAGCCGGATATGACGTCATCAAAGACATTTATCAAAAAAATGAAAAAAACGTTCGGGGATATCATACCCAGGAACTCTCATGTCAAATTTCATAAAGATCGGTCCAGTAGTTTAGTCTGAATCGCTCTACACACACACACACACACGCACAGACACACACACATACACCACGACCCTCGTCTCGATTCCCCCTCTATGTTAAAACATTTAGTCAAAACTTGACTAAATGTAAAAAAGAGGAAAAACCCTTGAAGGTTAGTTACGCCTTAGTCCTAATTCATGAATCTGTAGAACACAATAAAACCAACATTGCGCCGCAAAAACACGCCGGTGTCTTTTCCTTTTTTTGCTAATGCGACAATGTGAAAAGCTTTCTTCAAGCTCAAGTTTATGATGCTGGAAACACGTGTGAGTTTGCTACTGCTCTTAAAGCTGCCATGTCACCTTGCATGAAACTTCATCTCGTGTAACAGCGATGCACTGATTTGTCACCAAGATGACCCCAATAACACCGTGGGTTCGGATCAAGGGAAAATAATGTCGTTTGACAAAGCAATGTGCTGAATTTATACAAATGCTTCCGTCACACACACACATACACACATACACACACCCCTTCCCCCTACAATCCCCCCCCTCCTCCCCTTGTACCCGCACATTTTGGAGAAAATCAAGTCTTAAATGATACGACGGTGGGCCTGTCATTGAAGATTAATCTACAGACGGTATGAACAGAAATAGTCTGAATAACGTAAGGTCATGTCTTAAAATGGGGGGAGTCTTAATTCGGGGGGGGGGGGGGGGGGGCTTAATAGGGTGGTCCATTTTAGTAGGAGATAACCGGCCGCTATAGATGGAAATAAACACCGCGTGTAACACTGAACGACGTGCCAATGTGTCGCACTGCCCAATGTCACCAAAAGACAAAAGTACAAATGAAACTGACATCCTCAGTGATTACCAGCGACAGGTGTTAAAAGTAAACTAATGACAATTACATCGTATTTACCGTAGTTTCCACCAGCACAGAGGCAGCCAGCATTAGTGCTGGCACCGCACACGCCAGCGAGAGTCAACGCACTGTCATCCCGTATATTACGTGCACCCTTCGCGTCACACAGTTGGTCCGGATCTGTCAAATTGTCGACGATTGAAATCACAGTTGTTGACACGCTGAGAGGACACCCGAGGTGTAAGATTGCTCGTAGCTCACACAAGTGGACACAGCCATAATACGTGTGGTCTGCCAGCTGCCAGTGTCGGATTTTGGAAGCAGTGACCTTGACCGACAGGCTCCGAGACTCGACGACCGTGCTGCAGCCCAGAATAATATTGATTGGATGCTGCGCGCCTGTATAGCCCTCTCTCTCTCTCTCTCTCTCTCTCTCTCTCAATTGCACTTCCGTCCCGGCCTGCAGATTTTTAATGTAAGTTTTTGTCCAGAAAAAAGTGTAACTGCGGTAGAATTATATGTTTATTTTTTCGTGGAGAACATTGCTACCCATATCTCTGGGTCATCTGCTAGTAGTTAAAAAAATAATCCATGGGTCAGCAAAAATTAATGATTTGTGATGATGAACAATGCATATATATATCCACCTCTCTCTCGCTCTGTCTGTCTGTCCCCCCCCCTCTCTCTCTCTCTCTCTCTCTCTCTCTCTCTCTCTCTCTCTCTCTCTCTCTCTCTCTCTATCATTCTATTCTGATAACATCATCATAATATTATCATTCTTCTTCTTCTTCTTCTTCTTCTTCTTCTACGGTATTTTTCATGACATGTATCAACAGCTCGTACCTCGATACACTACAAAATATTCCTAATCAAAAAGAACGCGTAGTTTGATTATTTTCTTGCACAATTTGTCTTAGCTGTGCTCACCACCGTTCAACTTTTCTGTTGCCTGCGCCCTGTATCGCGTAAGGATCGACTGGAAGACAAGGCGCACGTGCTCAGTCCTAGCTATCTCCTTTGGATCCTGAAACCCTTTCAAATGCGCCTCGTTAAGTGAATTACCCAGTCTCTTTGGTCGAACCAGATCCTCTTAATTATTTACATTGATCGCGCAAGGCGCTTTGTGAAGCGGCATGAACTAAAGGGCAAGTAGAAAATATTCCGTAAACCCGATCACGTCACGGGGACCGTTCTGAGCAAGGTGTTACATGAAAACCGATAAGACCAACAACAACAAAATGTTGGTTTAGGGTAACCCCAAAAAATAGGGTCAGTAGGTAGGCTTTTTTATTTTTTTTTTATTTTTAATTTAGTCGAGTTCGAAGGAGGTTACTTCTCTTAGTCTCGGTATGGTTTGCAAAATGTGCCAACAATTTTTTGTTTTGTTTTGAGAAATGAAAAATTTTAGAGTTGGCGGGAGAAAAAAAGGATCGGTCGGGTTACCCCAAACTAACTCTTTTTTAGTGTGCCTTACATAGCGGAAAACTCCGGTTATGGTAAATTTTGAAATACAGAGGGTCATTTCTTCAAGCAAAGTAACGCGTGCACTTACTGCATGGTTTGGATCATTAAGCCAACGCTTTTTCTCATTTCAACAGAAAGTTCTTTTCTCTCTTTATTTTGGTTGGTTGGTTGGTAATGGTTGGTTGGTAGGTGGGTTATTTTTTTCTTTATGATGAATATAATGACTATGGAGAGCATCTCTGTAACTTAAATTCATTTTAGTGAAAAACATAGCATTTAAGTCTGAGGCGTGCATAAAGTGCGTGCTACGAGACGTAAACAAGTCTGCCATGTATTAATTAATTGTGTCGTTGTCGTCGTCAACAACAACAACAACAACAACAACAACAACAACAACAACAACAACAACAACAACAACAACAACAACAACCATAGCTGCGGTAGCAGCAGCAAGAAAAAAGTGAAGACAGAAAGACAGAAAGACACAAAGAATATAAGTATGCAGTTTAATAAAGAGTAAATGGATTATTGTGTGGACTGCAGACGCTGATCGAAGTGCAGGCTGTATGATTATGCGGAAGCAGCAAGAACGGACCCTCACTGGAGGCTTCAGACGATTCAAACGCCAAATCCACCTCGTTAGCAGGAAAAGACCCTCACTGGAAGCTTCAGACGATTCAAACGCCAAATCCACCTCGTTAGCAGGAACAGGCCCTCACTGGAGGCTTCAGACGATTCAAACGCCAAATCCACCTCGTTAGCAGGAAAAGACCCTCACTGGAAGCTTCAGACGAACAGATGCAATACTAACGAAATGCTAGGTGATCGATGTGCTAACATTTTGCACAGCAGAATGAAAAGCGTGGCAGAACAGATACAATACTAAATACTAGATGTTCAATGTGTTAACATTTTGCACAGTAAAATGAAAGACGCGACAAAATCGATACAATACTTAATGCTAGAGGTTCGATGTGTTAACATTTTGCACAGCACATTGAAAAGCGTAGAAGAACAGATGCAATATTAAATGCTAGATGTTCGATGTGTTAACATTTTGCCCAGTAAAATGAAAGACACAACAAAACCGATACAATACTAAATGCTAGATGTTCAATGTGTTATGTTTGAAATGGCTGTCAGATTGCTAGAATGAAAACATATTTAATACGAGGACTCATTTTTATAGTTTTAGTATTCTAACCACTGCAGGGTGGGTGTGGATTTGTTGGAGGAGGGGGGGGGGTCAGGGGCAGTCGCAAGGGGGGGGGGGGGGGGGGGTCGAAAATCGAGAGAAGGTCCTTTAGATCTATCAAGCAAACATCGCGAGACTTTATACCAAAAAAATCAGATTGATGAGGGGGGTTAGCTCAGATCAATTACCTGCAATTAAAAATAAGATACCTTTTATAACAGTTCATGTACGTTCAACACGCGTGCTTGATAACGTTGTCAATGTAAGCTTGTCCGGAACGACTGAGACAAACTGCACACACTAGACGTTGAATTTAGGAGACTGAAATTTCCGATCATGGGAAACACCGACGTTGAATACTGCATTGGTGGAACTACCGGTGCCGCCAACCTATTTAGGTCACGTGACGGTCAGCAGGATACGGGTACTTTTGCTGTTAATTGCCCGGTTGGCCCAACTCATTTCCGGGCAAACACACGTTTCTTTTCTGCTTCGCATTAAGACTGGGAAAGTCAAAGAAGAAGTTTCCTCTTCCACTGACTTTGAAAGGGTCTGTATGACAAGAACATTCTGACGCCATGCAGAAATGAATGACAATTAAACAAGTGAGAGGCGTGATCACACAAGGCATGTACTTCGGTAACCATTGAGTCGGGTATTTTGTCGTTATGGGGTCAGTTCCTTGACCCAAGTTGACTGACCTTTCTTGACCCAATTTGACTGACCTTCCTTGACCCAAGTTGACTGACCTTTCTTGACCCAATTTGACTGACCTTCCTTGACCCAATTTGACTGACCTTCCTTGACCCAATTTGACTGACCTTCCTTGACCCAAGTTGACTGACCTTTCTTGACCCAATTTGACTGACCTTCCTTGACCCAAGTTGACTGACCTTCCTTGACCCAAGTTGACTGACCTTCCTTGACCCAATTTGACTGACCTGGTGGCAGAGGAACGGAGAGAGGAAAGTCGTTCATGCTGTGTTGTCTTTTCTCACCCGTTTCTGTGAGGCTTTTCAAGTTATGAGCGTCAGTCTGAGACGGATCTCGCAGGAGGGTGGAAAACCTTCTCTCGCTTATTGCGACTCAGTGTGTAGAATGATTTTGACTTGAGTTCGGAGGTGCCCTATTTAAAACTGATCGTATTGGGTTTTTTAAATTTCCACCACTAATCTGCGTTTCTGTTTGTGTGTTTAGGCCTACTGCATGGCTTGCTTATCCTACAACCTAACCTAAATCTACGCTATTAAACGCAAATTGTTCGTAGTAGAAAAACAAAAATCAACGAAACAATGGGATTATTCAAGGAACTAGTTTTGGAGTATATGGACTATTTCAAGGCGACCTTTGCGCGCTGCATGTTTTTGATGCACGCGCTGGTGATAATGTGGCGGACAGTGGTATTAATGGGGGACACCTACTGGTTCATCGCTCTCGGCATCCTCCTCATCATCGTCGAATACATCGTCACCATCATCGTCCGCAATGGACAAGAGTGGAACTGGTAAGAGTCGGCCATGGGTAATTAAAACTCACCAGCAATTTTGTTTGTCATGTAAAAATTAGTACACATACGGCGCCATTTTGGACAGTTTTCTGACGATTTGGACCTTAAAAAGTTAAAGGGACATTCGCTGTACTGTAATTTAGAAACACCTGCAATGATTTGCTCAAAACTGCTCGAAAACTATGTCACATAATTAAATGAATGTTAGTCAGCGAGCGGTTTGCTTCGCCCAGGAGTCCGGACTTCCGTTCCGATCATCATATTTTCTTGGATTCGTGTTCGTGTTAGGCTAATTAAATTGATTTCTTGGTGACATCTGAGACGAATCGTCAAAAAAGATGTATTGTGATCCTGTAGTGAACCTGAATTTTAAAAGTTCTACCTCTTCAGCATCATCTGAATTCGTGTCAGTGTTTTTGGACCATAGACACTTCTCTCTTTTCAAACTCTTTAAACATAGGACCTCTAGTTCTTACACAAACTGTCTCGTGTTCGTATGATAAAGCTATTTGTGGACTTTTTTTTAGACGTTGATCATTACTTTTGCACAAGTTGACTTTTATGTTTTTTGTACACAGGGTGAGCCCCGCCACGTTTTGTTACCTGGTGAGCGCGGTGCCCGGACTGTGGGTGCAGAAACTCTATCACCTGGGTCACCTGGGAACCGCCACCAGTGACGGCCTTGCCATTGTGGTCAGTATACCAACACACACCGACACACACAGGCAAACAGACAGACTGACAGACAGACAGACTTATTATTATCACCTGGGTCGCCTGGGAACCTCCGCCAGTGACGGCTTTGCCATTGTGGTCAGTATACCCACACACCGCTGGCTGATGCCCAAAGGTCACATGACGCACAACGAGGTGGCCAACCTCCTGCTGCTCTTCCTCTCGCTCTCCTCCGACATAATCGACTTCTTCTCCATCTTCACTTTTCAAGAGGTCTGTCTGGAGTTGTCTTTTGTTTGTTCGCTTGCTTGCTTGTGTGTTTGTATGTCTGTTCTTCTGTCACTATCACCAAGGTCTGTCTGGAATTGTCTTTTGTTTGCTCGTTTGCTTGCTTGTGTGTTTGTATGTCTGTTCTTCTGTCACTATCACCAAGGTCTGCCTGGAGTTGTCTTTTGTTTGCTCGCTTGCTTGCTTGTGTGTTTGTATGTCTGTTCTTCTGTCACTATCACCAAGGTCTGCCTGGAGTTGTCTTTTGTTTGCTCGCTTGCTTGCTTGTGTGTTTGTATGTCTGTTCTTCTGTCACTATCACTAAGGTCTGCCTGGAGTTGTCTTTTGTTTGCTCGCTTGCTTGCTTGTGTGTTTGTATGTCTGTTCTTCTGTCACTATCACCAAGGTCTGCCTGGAGTTGTCTTTTGTTTGCTCGCTTGCTTGCTTGTGTGTTTGTATGTCTGTTCTTCTGTCACTATCACTGCCAAGGTCTGTCTGGAATTGTCTGTTGTTGTTTTGTTTGCTTGTTTGCTTGCTTGTGTGTTTGTATATCTGTTCTTCTGTCACTATCACTGCCAAGGTCTGTCTGGAATTGTCTGTTGTTGTTTTGTTTGCTTGTTTGCTTGCTTGTGTGTTTGTATACATGTCTGTTCTGATGTCATCATTTCGACTTCACCAATATCTGTCCGGATATATTCCCTTTTCTGTGTGTACTTGTTGGTCTGGATAGCCTACTTGTAATTGTGTTTTCTTCTGGCGCCATTTTCGGTTTCGCTTGGATCTGTCGGAAATTTGTTTGTTTGTTTCTTTGATTTTTCTTCTGTCACCATTTCACAGCTCAGTGAAAATCTGTTGTTGTTTTTTCCCTTTTACGGGCCCCCCTTAAGCCTTATATGAAGTGTTCGTGGTCAGGATTGTTTTTCTTGAATATTTACTGGATTCAGTGAGAACAGACGGTCTGTTATGGGACCGCTGACATGCCTATGACGTTTAGAAACACCGCAGAGCCAAAAGTCAATACTTTATCGCCACCTGGTGTTCAGATGCATACTCGGAGAACACGGCCATGTGCTCGTTGATTTATTCAATGGGGACAGTTTATTTTGACTTCACTCTAGACATGGTTTATCGCGCCTGTTGTGAACAGCAAGATTTCTAGCCGAAGACTTGCCTAACGCTTTGTATTTCTCTACAGCGCATGTGTTCGCCAGCAAATCATTTACTGCCCTATCGGAGTGCTTTGTTATCCATTCTTGCATGGTCAAAATTGTGTTTCACATCACGACTAAAAATTCGAGTTTTTCTCTGTTTCACATCACGAGTACACTGGAACTTTTCTCTTTTTTATGTAACGAGTATATATTCGATTTCGTGTTTGCTTGACATGAAGAGTAGGGTAAGGGCCCCCAATATGGACTACTTTTTATATTTAGTCAAGTTTTGACTAAATATTTTAACATCGAGGGGGAATCGAAACGAGGGTCGTGGTGTATGTGCGTGCGTGCGTGCGTGTGTGTGTAAGTGTGTGTGTGTGTGTGTGTAGAGCGATTCAGACTAAACTACTGGACCGATCTTTATGAAATTTGACATGAGAGTTCCTGGGTATGAAATCCCCGAACGTTTTTTTTCATTTTTTTGATAAATGTCTTTGATGACGTCATATCCGGCTTTTCGTGAAAGTTGAGGCGGCACTGTCACGCCCTCATTTTTCAACCAAATTGGTTGAAATTTTGGTCAAGTAATCTTCGACGAAGCCCGGGGTTTGGTATTGCATTTCAGCTTGGTGGCTTAAAAATTAATTAATGACTTTGGTCATTAAAAATCTGAAAATTGTAAAAAAAAATAAAAAATTATAAAACGATCCAAATTTACGTTTATCTTATTCTCCATCATTTGCTGATTCCAAAAACATATAAATATGTTATATTCGGATTAAAAACAAGCTCTGAAAATTAAATATATAAAAATTATTATCAAAATTAAATTGTCCAAATCAATTTAAAAACACTTTCATCTTATTCCTTGTCGGTTCCTGATTCCAAAAACATATAGATATCATATGTTTGGATTAAAAACACGCTCAGAAAGTTAAAACAAAGAGAGGTACAGAAAAGCGTGCTATCCTTCTTAGCGCAACTACTACCCCGCTCTTCTTGTCAATTTCACTGCCTTTGCCATGAGCGGTGGCCTGACGATGCTACGAGTAAAATGGCATTGCGTTTCATTCTGTGAGTTCGACAGCTACTTGACTAAATATTGTATTTTCGCCTTACGCGACTTGTTGTTTTATGCTGATAGCGAGCTTGTTTTGTTGCGAAGATGTGCCACTTTGTGTTTGGTAGATGTTCTCTCTTTAGTTAACCGTCAGGCCTAATTAGAGAGAGTTAGCTTTGATAGACATTCTGCAAAAATTGAATACAGAAAAAAATCGCAACTTGTCCGTATTAGGAGCTTGGGCGCCCAATATGGACCAATGAAGAGGCCATCAAGAATCATGGTAAAATGCCCACAAGACTTCAAAATAACAAGATATAACTTAGTTTGCAAGTCAGACTTATTCAAAAATGCATCAGATTGATGTGTTTCGTTTTGATGAGAACGTTATTTGAAGCACAACAATTTACAAAAGAAACGTTTAAAAAAACAGAGAGAAAATAGCTGAAGTTATCAACTTTCACGCGAGAAAGACTGTTTGATATGTTTGTTGTTTATTTTCAGCACGCTTCTTAATGCATGACTGAAACCAGTCGTTATGTTTTAACTTGAGTTCTTTTATTTCATGACGGTGGTCCATATTAGGGGACACACGCAGACTTTGAGATATTGCTATAATGTTTTGTTTGCAGTAAAAAGGCAGGACCAACACTGCTAAAATGTAACAATTACAGTCTTAGCTGTCTCTATGACCGGACGCTACAGTCCTACGCGAATCTATCAAAGCAAAAATACAGAGTTATCTCCCATATGTTTTTCGCGAGCACTGATCTAAATTTGATATCAGTGTTCGCGAGACGAAAATGATTGCATATTGGCCGACTTCGACAGTGATATGCGTTCTGTTCTTCACAGTTATGATAAAGACATCGTTCTAAGGTCAAAACAAATCGAAATTTTGGGACTGCTGCCGGAAGGAGACCGTAATATACAGGGCCGGACTACCGGGGGGGTTATGGGGGTTGCGCAACCCCCCCCCCCCTAGCCTAAACATGTACCTTACTTATTTAATTTTTTTTATTATTGCTTATTTTATGCCGTTTCATCCAAGGAGCGACCATTTTCCTATCTCAGAATATGACCTACCCGTCAGCTTCAGGGGGCTTCGCCCCCTGACCCCCACAACGAGGGGGGTGGGGGGTGGGTTCTAGGGTTTCCGGACCCCCCCCCCCAGCCAAAAAATAAAAATATTGAATGAGGTATGCATTTTTTTATTTTACATTGAGTTTCAATTTTTGGGGTATTAATCAGTGACAAAATCTGCTGCCTGAAACTGGTAATGATCATCCTCAGAATGCACCAGATTGCACCATTTTGCATCCTTTTTTTCAAAATTTTCCGGGGGGGCATGCCCCCGGACCCCCCTAGCAAGCTAGGCGCTTCGCGCCGTCGGCTCGGCGCTTCGCGCCTTCACACCCATATCTTCACAATATACTTTTGAAAAAAACCAGTCATAAAATGAACTGATCCGCCCCTGCCGCCAGGGGGGATGTCCCCCTGGGCCACCACTGGCAACCCCCCCCCTCCTCTTCGCCTAGTCCGGCCCTGATATATGGTTTCATCACTGTCAACTGGTTACAAAAAAAAATCGTCTGCTCCAGTGAACGCCGAAACCAAACGGTTGATTATCACGTGACACTTTTGCCATATTTAGAGTTGTTTGCACAGTAAATACAGCCGCGAAAAATAGCTCGCTTGAAACTGTCTTGCATATCAATTCCTTTGTAATTTAAAAATTACAAAACTCCATGAAAAATCATTATCGACGATCGCGAATCTGCTTATATCAATAATACATTACAAACATTTCTAAATATGTATAAAAAAAAAATCGGTTTCCTTGCCAGACAAGGAAACTCAAGGCATCCTGTCAGGGAGAGAATGAGCCGAACTCATTTTGACCTGAGTTCAGGATGGAGGTGGTCCATATTGGGAGCCGGTCCATATTAGGGGCCCAACATCAGCAGGTATGGTATGCCTAGCATATAACCACGTCATGTCCCAAATAGACACTAGTTCTGCCTAGCATATAACCACGTCATGTCCCAAATAGACACTAGTTCTGGGGACAGAAACACCAAGTTAGCATAGCCGGTATGGTATGGCATTCATGATTGTCTGTAGCCGCTATTTTGGTAACGCCAGGTTGTATCAGACGAGAGTTACTGCTGTATGGTATGGCATTCATGATCGTCTGTAGCCGCTATTTTGGTAACGCCAGGTTGTATCAGACGAGAGTTACTGCTGTATGGTATGGCATTCATGATGGTCTGTAGCCGCTATTTTGGTAACGCCAGGTTGTATCAGACGAGAGTTACTGCTGTATGGTATGGCATTCATGATTGTCTGTAGCCGCTATTTTGGTAACGCCAGGTTGTATCAGACGAGAGTTACTGCTGTATGGTATGGCATTCATGATTGTCTGTAGCCGCTATTTTGGTAACGCCAGGTTGTATCAGACGAGAGTTACTGCTGTATGGTATGACATGTATGATTGTCTGTAGCCGCTATTTTGGTAACGCCAGGTTGT
Organism: Littorina saxatilis; assembly: GCF_037325665.1. NCBI lineage: Eukaryota > Metazoa > Mollusca > Gastropoda > Littorinimorpha > Littorinidae > Littorina > Littorina saxatilis. The sequence goes on along the minus strand of NC_090248.1, from coordinate 61,779,723 downwards.
ATCAGACGAGAGTTACTGCTGTATGGTATGACATGTATGATAGTCTGTAGCCGCTATTTTGGTAACGCCAGGTTGTATCAGACGAGAGTTACTGCTGTATGGTATGACATGTATGATTGTCTGTAGCCGCTATTTTGGTAACGCCAGGTTGTATCAGACGAGAGTTACTGCTACGTGCTGCTCTTCTGGTGGAGCTGGGCCCTGGTGCAGTTTACTGTGGTGCTGACCTCCACACGGACCGACGACGAGCAGGACGACGAGCAGGACGACCTCGAAGACGCAGTAGACGCTCCTGCCAGCGATGCCGGCAGCGAAGCGGAAGACATCCGCATCGACTCAGCCTCGACATCCCGACGTGTTTGTGAACGCACCTTGACCCCCGAGAAGCAGGAAATGACGTCAAAGAGGGTTGATTCCAGGAGTGCGGCTGACACGGCGGATGACGTCATCTCGAGGGACGAAGAGGAGGGGTGTGCGGTGGTGGTGTCGGAGGACCAGAAGGTGAAGAGCCTGACGCTGCTGGAGGTGCGTTGTTCCAGCGAGCTGTGGTCCATCCTGGTGGTCTTCTTCCTGCAGGACGGACCCTTCCTCGCCAACAGACTGGTCTTACTTCAACGTGCGGCTCTATACACTGCCCATAACTTCTTTTTCTCTGTCTATTTCTTTCTATCTCTTCTTGACTTTTTCTACAGTTGATTTTTGTTTGTTTGTTTTGTTTGCTTAACGCCCAGCCGACCACAAAGAGCCATATCAGGGCGGTGCTGCTTTGACATATAACGTGCGCCACACACAAGACAGAAGTCGCAGCACAGGCTTCATGTCTCACCCAGTCACATTATTCTGACACCGGACCAACCAGTCCTAGCACTAACCCCATAATGCCAGACGCCAGGCGGAGCAGCCACTAGATTGCCAATTTTAAAGTCTTAGGTATGACCCGGCCGGGGTTCGAACCCACGACCTCCCGATCACGGGGCGGACGCCTTACCACTAGGCCAACCGTGCCGGTTTCTACAGTTGATACTATTTTCTTTTCAAAACGTCAGGCCAGAAAGGGCCGTGTCGTGCCACAGAGCTTGCTGGATTGGTTATTGTATGGACAATACATAATCTCATGTCTTATGAATGGGGTAGGTGTTGGACACACAGTTCCTACATAATTGTCCGTCCTTTGTGCTTGAGACATGTTTGAAGGTCATTTGTACAGGAGACATGTCTGAAGGTCATTTGTACAGGAGACATGTCTGAAGGTCATTTGTGCTTGAGACATGTCTGTAGGTAATTTGTGCTTGAGACATGTCTGAAGGTCATTTGTACTGGAGACATGTTTGACGGTCGTTTGTGCTGGTGACATGTCTTAATGTCATTTAAGCTGAAGACATGTCTAAAGGTCGTTTGTGCTAGAGACATATGTCTGAAGGTCATTTGTGCTGAAGACATGTCTGAAGGTCGTTTGTGCTAGAGACATGTCTAAGGTCATTTGTGCTGGAGCCATGTTTGAACATTTGCTTTCCAAGATGATTAAATAATTTTAAAAGGAGACATAGAGAGAGAGAGAGATCGAGACAGAGAAAGAGAGAGAGAAACAGACAGACAGACAGACGGGCAGAAAGAGGGGGAGAGCAAATCTGGGTCAGCTTTTTTCTTCAAGCTGTGAATCTTTTCTCTTGTTGATAAAACTTTTTAAGGAGATTCTGACAGTTCTGTGCCGAAGAGAGGTTTGCCACTGACAACAATATTTTTTTGTTTTCCAAAAAAATTGCCATATTGTACATGTATGTAAAAACTGGATTAATGAGCTGTGTGTGTGTGTGTGTGTGTGTGTGTGTGTGTGTGTGTGTGTGTGTGTGTGTGTGTGTGTGTGTGTGTGTGGTTTTCCAGGTATTCAACTACACCATCATATTCTTCGTCTGCAAGAACCTGCTGGTGTTGCCTTGCAAACCTACCGCATGGTGGCGCTGTGCATGGAGAGCAGGGCCAAGGTCAAGGACTCACAGCAGCGGGTGAAGACCCACGTAACCGGCAGACGTTACTCCACCATCACCCTCCGCACCGTCGCCAGCCTGGACTACGCCAACGACACGGACGACGACGACGACGGATGGGAGGGAAGAAACGAGTCCCGGGCTTCGTGGAATCGTAGAGGTACACCGGAGGGCAAACAGGAGACGGACGACGAAACGACGGATGGTCAGCTCCACAAGTCTACGGCCAAAGATCGACAGGCTCTCAACTCGACTAGCAGAGATAGCACAGAACCACACGCACACACAGCTGTAGCCCGGCCCCGGTCGACAAGGAGCTAGCTCCATAGCCTCGCAAAGACGTGCCTCCGGTGCTGCTGGCAGGACTCCCGGGGAACACAGACCGACACGCGCCCCACTTCACGAGTAGAGGACCACCACAGACACACATCCCGACTTCCAGAGGGCATTGCTCTGTGGGCTCAAAGTCACGCGAGCAGCAGTGCAAGCCGCCTCCCCCCACCCATGCCCCGTCCCCCGACTCTGTGTTCCTGGCCATGCCCACCCTCCGTAGGAAGCGACTGTCCCCTCTCAACAGACCCTCCGTCGCTCCGGGCCATGACACGGAGCCACAACACGCGCCCAGCACCAGGTCTCCAACACCGTCAGAGAGCGGCGCGGGACGCAGGGAAGCCCCAGGACTCATCTCCACTCGCGCCGTCAAGGCATCAGATTCCACCATCAAGGCATCTGATTCCACCATCAAGGCATCAGATTCCACCATCAAGGCATCAGATTCCACCTTCAAGGCATCAGATTCCACCTTCAAGGCATCTGATTCCCCCATCAAGGCATCGGATCCTAGAAGTATCGTGGGCAAACCGGGCACAGCACCGAAACCGTCCGCCATCTTGCCATCAGATGAGAGTCCACATTCCGTTCAGGAGCGGGAGGCAGACAGGGGACCCTGCGGAAGGAAACCGTTTTCCTGGAGGAGGACGCCTCCTGTTAGCAGTGCTAGGGTGCACAGAGACAGCAGAGGGGCAAAGGAGTCTGGCAGAGTACAGGCGTGGTTAAGTGGTTCAAGCACACCGCAAAGAAGAGTGTCTCACGAATCGAACGATTCTCGCCTGTCTGTGGCAGAGCAGTCGTCACGTCACAGCTTCCAGTCCGAAGACGAAATGTCGCTGCCTGTTTTTGAGAGCCCTTCCTCGCAGCGTGCTTCTGACTGGTCCTCGCGTTCCCCCACGACGCCTCCCGTCTTATCGCGTCACGCGCTTTTTACCGGTCCGTCAGATGCAGACGACAGGAAAGCTGATCCCACCGTCACGTCATTTCAGAACCGTTCCAAACCCGTCTCTCAGTTGGTTACGAGAAAAAGTGCTCAGAGTTTGGAGTTCTGATTCGGTTAATCAATACATAAACGCTATACGAACAATGACATGACCAACATTTAACTTTGTTTGGTTTCTACGCATGCTTACAGAGCTTGCAATTCTGATTGTTTTCCCATCTACATGTAAGTTTACCACAATGATAGTATAAGTAACAAGAAATTCCTCCTACGAGGTAGGAAAAACACCCCCGTCAAAGGGAAATAACCTTCTCAGTTGGTGGCAGTGACTGAGTGAGAATGGTTATTTCCCTTTGGCCATTAAGATGTTCCTCTATAAGTCCTTGTATAATTTTAATCTACCAATAACTCCCTAACCGTGTGTTTGACTGGTCCCAATTTTTGTAAGGACCGTCTCAGGAATGTATAGAACCTGTTCACCAAGTTTGGTGACGATCGGTCCGTTCATTCTTGAGATCTATATGCGAACACAAACAAACAAACAAACAAACAAACAAACACATCGAGCGAAACCTATACACACCCCTATACCGGGGGTGTAATAACGCACTGTGTGCATACTATAAGATGTTTGGTGGCTTGTTGACAGACCAGCTTTTTTGTTGGTCCAAGGGGACCATATCGTCTTTTGTTTCATCTTTATCGACCAAGACCGACCCTTTTTTTTCCCGCCGACCCTAATAGTGAGTAATACTTTTTTTTCATTCAAGTTTCTCCCCAAAAATCCCCAAAACACAAACTCTGGCACATTTTGCGAACCGTACAGAGACTAAAAAAAAATAAAAATTAAAAAAAAGTTTAAAAAAAAAGCCGACCTACCGACTCTATTTGGGGGGGTCATGTTACCCTAATCCAACATATATTTTTGTTTGGCCTTATAAGTGTGAGAGGATGGAGTGGAAGGGGTGCACAGATCAGGAAGCATTCAACTGAGATGCCAAGCGGACAGGGGTTGCAGAACATGTACTGTCTTTTATTTAACGTGTACCAGAAGGCAGTGTCTGTTGACACATGAAAAAAAAACCCATAGTAAGTACATGACATAACAAGCATAGGTCACCATAGGCCTACATAACATTGCATCGTAACCATAACAAACATTCAGCAGTAGTAAACCTGAACTACCAAGTCGCTCTTTGTTATTATTACTGCCTTCGTCATTGCATGTTAACACAGTGATTACAGCCAAGTGTGTGTGTTTGTGTGTGTTATTACTACTTAGGAAGTTAGCTTAGGCCAACAACAACAAATATGTTGGTTTAGGGTAACCCGACCGAACCTATTTTTTTCCCGTCGACCCTAAAACTTTTTTTTCATTTTTCAAATTTTAAAAAAAACCCACACAAACTGATATAATTAGCTCCAACAAAACTTCTTCCAAAATTAAGTTCGTTTCAGACACACCTCGAGTATATAGGCCTACTCCGCCAAAAACGAAATTATTGGCTCAAACTACACTGCATTATGTAGAGGTTACATGCCGAGTCTCAGTGATTATCAAAAATAATGGTCGAAGTTAGCGGATCATGAAAAATGCGAGCTTTAGCGAGCTTTTTCATGACCGCGAACTGAGACCATTATTTTTTATAATCACTGAGACGAGGTGTGTAACCTCTTTATTCCTCCTTTCTTCAGTTATTCAAAGAAAAGAGGAGTTTTTTTGCGAAAGTTTGATCGAATCCTATTCTCTCAACCAGTCAACCTGCGCAGGCGATCGATTAATGCGCGGTTGTATAGTTCCGTGCAAATCATTCCATTCTGTTAACAATTCTTGTCAGTTTTCCTATTTTGGGCTAAAATCAAGTACACAGATATGCTGTTATTCTGCTGTGGCGGCAAAGGCAGATATTGTGTGTTCTGTATATGTTTTGGTATCGCTTTGGATAATGTTTTTTCGTCAAATGGGACTAGCAGACGAACTTTTGCACCCGTGTTCCAACGTTAAAAACTGTATGAAGTTCAGTTTTCTGGGGAAAATAGTGTATGAAACCCCTTTATGTTGTTTAAATTGATGAGATGTGTGCATTTGGTTGCGTGTGATCTGTTTATTAAATGAAATATTGTTGAAAACTGACCGTCGGATTGCAGTCTGTTGTCGAAGGAACTGAGTGAAAAGAAGGGGAACTACTCTTGTCGCTAGACAAAGTATGAGTTACTTGCCTTGGGAAATTGCTTGTGATGAACGGCTTGAGCACAGCAGATGAGATTCAGAAAACAACCGAACTCATGGATTTTATATGGAGATTCATGTGTTCAGGCCTGTAGTTGTTAATTTAAATGCGGTATGTTTGTATTGTTTGCTCCAGAGATGTATACTTCGTACATTAGAGCGTTCGGAACTTTTCAGTCACAAAAAGTAGTACCGAAACAGAACAACCTCTCAACCCATTGCACTATCGAGGATTCAGGCTGTTGCTGGGTCGTTATTTGTTTGGTTGCTGGGTCATTATCGAAAAATAACTACCCCTACAAGTTTACAGAGGTAAAGAAGCAGAGGGGGGAATAAAGTAATTTATACAGCAACACATTCATGACCGCACAAGGGCAACGCTATCAGTAGGATAAGCGCGCGCATCCTTTTAAACAATTAACCAATCAGGACGCAGCATCTTCGCACAAGTTCACAACACAGCAACAGACAGTACGCGTTCATGGGTCAAGGGAGATAATTCAGTCAGAGACTGAAAGAGAAGAACAAGACATGAGACAGACAATGATCGTGATTCTCCACCCTGCTACTTAAGCATAAACAAACTAACTGTAAAAGTGATGCAAGTTTTTTCATTTTCAGTTAAAAGATCTTTCGAACTCACTTAGACTTAATTTTAAAATCAACAACAGGGAACGGGGAAAAAATTAAAACAATATAATGTAATAGCACCAACTGGGCAACAAACATGGACACACAATGTCTTTGGTTATTGGTTTGGTGTTGTGTTTCTGTGTATGTAGCCTATGTGTTTTATTTCGTTCATGCAGCAATGAGCAGTATAGATGCTCCCCATAAAACTGAGATGGTGTGTGTGTGTGTGTGAGTGTGTGTGTGTGTGCCGGTGTGTGTATGCGTGCGTGCGTGTGTGTGTGTGCGCGCGCGCTCGGACAACTGACACCCCTTCCTTGTGTTTCATGGTCCGACATGGCTTCCCTTTAGAACTTGTAAATTATATAACGGGGCTCAAAAATAACATCACTGTTGAGGAAAGAACAGAACAATCAATCAATCAATGAGTCTTATATCGCGCATATTCCGTGGGTACAGTTCTAGGCGCTCTGCAGTGATGCCGTGTGAGATGAAATTTTATACGGCCAGTAGATTGCAGCCATGCCGGCGCATATTTACCTTTCACGGCCTTATTCCAAGTCACACGGGTATGGTAGACAATTATTAACTGTGCCTAAGCAATTTTGCCAGGAAAGACCCTTTTGTCAATCGTGGGATCTTTAACGTGCACACCCAATGTAGTATACAAGGGGGGTGCTTCGGACACCGAAGAGAGTCTGCACACAAAGTTGACTCTGTGAAATAAATTTCCGCCGAACCTGGGATCGAACTCGCGCTGACAGCGGCCAACTGAATACAAATCCAGCGCGCTACCAACTGAGCTATATCCCCGCAGGACCACGTCCATGCGTTCACATCCTTTGCTCATCTCTGTTTACAGCTTCAAAGCAGCCTTTGTGTCCTCCGTTCCGCTTCCTTTGAGTCCTGTGGTTTTCGTGACGTCATTCACATTAAGTCACCTCTGGTAATGACGTCACCATAGTCTAACCACAGTCGCGTCTTGATCTCTCACTGGCAGTTAGCTTGTTTGGTTTTCACAGACGGTTTGTCGTGCTGTCTTTCTCAGTCGGAGACCTGAAACAGTGCAAAGAACCAATATAGCGCAGATACGAGTTGTCAAAATATGATAAGTTTACATTTCTTGTTCAAATAGTTCGTTTAAGAAGCACAACTGATTTAAAAAGAAAACAAAAAGCTCATAATTATGACTCAGCATCGCCATGAAGAAAATGAATTAGAATCACATTTTCTGCTGCTGTGTGTCCCGAACTCGACCCATTTAGTTTGTTTGTTTGTTCGTTCATGGGCTGAAACTCCCACGGCTTTTACGTGTATGACCGTTTTTACCCCGCCATTTAGGCAGCCATACGCCGCTTTCGGAGGAGGACCGGCACGGTTGGTCTAGTGGTAAGGCGTCCGCCCCGTGATCGGGAGGTCGTGGGTTCGAACCCCGGCCGGGTCATACCTAAGACTTTAAAATTGGCAATCTAGTGGCTGCTCCGCCTGGCGTCTGGCATTATGGGGTTAGTGCTAGGACTGGTTGGTCCGGTGTCAGAATAATGTGACTGGGAGAGACATGAAGCCTGTGCTGCGACTTCTGTCTTGTGTGTGGCGCACGTTATATGTCAAAGCAGCACCGCCCTGATATGGCCCTTCGTGGTCGGCTGGGCGTTAAGCAAACAAACAAACAAACAAACAAAGCTATCGCAGGAAGCATGCTGGGTATTTTCGTGTTTCTATAACCCACCGAACTCTGACATGGATTACAGGATCTTTTTCGTGCGCACTTGGTCTTGTGCTTGCGTGTACACACGGGGGTGTTCGGACACCGAGGAGAGTCTGCACACAAAGTTGACTCTGAGAAATAAATCTCTCGCCGAACGTGGGGACGAACTCACGCTGACAGCGGCCAACTGGATACAAATCCAGCGCGCTACCGACTGAGCTACATCCCCGCCCGACCCATTAATTTTAGTGACTCAGTTGAAAGAAAAAGGGTGTCACATTGAGAGGACGCCGCATAACAAAAACATCAGAGGTAGTTGTTTAGCCAATGGGAAGCCTGATACTTGCTTCGTCTTGTTTTGAGAAAAAAAACTTGACTTGTCCCCGTACTCTACGACACCGCTTAAAAATCCTGACAGAGTAATTTCCGGAAAACGTCTTTTGCAATTCTCTGGCTCCATAACGTCAAAGATGTTGATAATGTTTTCCATTTCATGACCCGAACTGTGATCGTGAAATTTGACACGGGTCAATCAGATGGGGTCATTCGGAAGGTCACAAAACCCTCGAAGTGTGTAATGTTTTAAAGCTCTAGCTTAAAAAACACCTAAGAAAACGTCAACGTTAAGTTTTTATGACCCGAATTTGACCCCGCTGTGACCTCGACATTTGTCGAGGGTCAACCAGACAATTTGGTCAATATGTTGAGAGGTCGTCAAACCATAGAAGTGAGTTAAGTTTCAAAGTTCTAGCTTTAAAACTTCAACGTTTTTGTTCAAGGATCTAGGACGGACGGACAGATTCACTGATTACTCAGATGAGCCAAAAACTATTCAACACATTAAGGATTTTCTTCTCGTTTGTCTCCGTCAAAAACCGTCCTTTCAATTCCCGAAATGTGACGTCATATAATTGTGACGTACCTTGAAGGAGATCGTGACGGGGTTCTGATGGCGACAGTTGGTGAAGACAAAGATCCCCTCATACTGTCATCATCAGAGCTCCCGAGTTTGTTCTTGCCGACCGAAATCTGTAGACAACAGCATAAGGGGGTGACGTGATTATCAAAGAAATAAACAAAGAAAGAGACCAGCAAGCACATACAAAAAAACACCCAGCACATTTGGATTCCTTGACTAACAAAGAAACAAACAACAAGTCGCGTAAGGCGAAAATACAATATTTAGTCAAGTAGCTGTCGAACTCACAGAATGAAACTGAACGCAGCAAGACCGTATACTCGTAGCATCGTCACTCCACCGCCCGTGGCAAAGGCAGTGCCCGTGGAATTGACAAGAAGAGCGGGGTATTCGTTGCGCTAAGAAGGATAGCACGCTTTTCTGTACCTCTCTTCGTTTTAACTTTCTGAGCGTGTTTTTAATCCAAACATATCATATCTATATATTTTTGGAATCAGGAACCGACAAGGAATACGATGAAAGTGTTTTTAAATTGATTTCGAAAAAAAAATTTTGATAATAATTTTTATATATTTAATTTTCAGAGCTTGTTTTTAATCCAAATATAACATATTGATATGTTTTTGGAATCAGCAAATGATGGAGAATAAGATAAACGTAAATTTGGATCGTTTTATAAATTTTTATTTTTTTTTACAATTTTCAGATTTTTAATGACCAAAGTCATTAATTAATTTTTAAGCCACCAAGCTGAAATGCAATACCGAACCCCGGGCTTCGTCGAAGAGTACTTGACCAAAATTTCAACCAATTTGGTTGAAAAATGAGGGCGTGACAGTGCCGCCTCAACTTTCACGAAAAGCCGGATATGACGTCATCAAAGACATTTATCAAAAAAATGAAAAAAACGTTCGGGGATTTCATACCCAGGAACTCTCATGTCAAATTTCATAAAGATCGGTCCAGTAGTTTAGTCTGAATCGCTCTACACACACACACACACACACACACACACGCACAGACAGACACACATACACCACGACCCTCGTTTCGATTCCCCCTCGATGTTAAAATATTTAGTCAAAACTTGACTAAATATAAAACCAAGATAGTAACCAACAAAAACACCAAGGAACAAACAACAGCACAAGTGGATGACTTGACTAAATAAATGAAAGACTCCCTCCCTTTTAAGACTCTGTTTTCTCAGATTTTCTGTTCGTAAATTCTGTAAATGTACCCCCATTTTCAGACTCCCTCCTTTCTAAGACCTGATTTTCTTGTATGTGTCCAAGTGGAGGGATGCTCTCGTTGACATCATCATCATCATCATCATCATCATCATCATCATCATCATCATCATCATCATCATCATCCTCCCCCCCCCCCCCCACCACAACCCCAATACACCCACATTTTCATTTTTTATTATTTTTATTAAAGGCACAGTACGCCTCCCGTAAACCATCACAGACACTGTCAGGCTTTTACACACAGTACAAACACCCTTTCGTTTAAACACTCACCGCTTGAGAACATCCTAGGTGCCCTCCGTAAAGAGCGAGTCATTTTCAAAGAATTAAGTTTGCGGATTGTCTGATCAGACATTTGGACGATGCGTTTTGGCGCTAGACCTAACTTTTAAAATCTAAATAATAAATTGACAGCTTGTTACACAAACATTCTTAAATCATAAAAGAATTCTTTTTTCATCAAGACAAGATCAGAACAATTCGAAGTTTTGAAACTTTAAAAAAGAAAAGCCCGGAAGCAGGGTCACGCAAGGTCGTGGTTCTCGTAGCAGACGACGGTTATGCCTTTCGCCAGATCCTCTGAACAGTCAAAAGCCATCGCTAGAGTTCGTGAATCGCAGCCGTTTGTTGCGTTTAGATTCAGAGGTACATAATAACGTGCTATTGCAGATAAGCTTACAACGAGTCGCATTGAAATCACAAACTGACGACTACATTGTGGAAAAAAAGAGAACTGGATCACACGGGTTCACGTTGGCTCAGGGGTATGATAAACCACGCAAAAATAAATTCTTTGAAAATTGCTCGCTCTTTATGGAGGGCACCTAGGATGTTCTCAAGCGGTGAGTGTTTAAATGAAAAGATGTTTGTACAGTGTGTAAAAGCCTGACAGTATCTGTGATGGTTTACGGGAGGCTTATTGTGCCTTTAACAAGCTACGTACAACACCAACTTAAAGGCCCAGTCAACCTCAAATGGTTAACAGAACGATTTAAATCTTTTCACGAAAAAATCTGTTCTAACTCTATGGAACACACTTGCAATAGCATTGAACAGCATTAGATGACACAGTTCGCTTTAATGGCTATTTAGCTTGCGTAAACCACACACCAGTGTTTGTGGTCTATTTTACCCCTGAGCCATCGTGGACCCATGCCACACACTTTCCTTTTTTTCACAATTTAGTCGTCAGTTTGTGATTTCAATGCGACTCGCTGTATCTACAATAGCACGTAATTTTGTACCTCTGAATCTAAAATACAACAAACGACTGCGAGTCACATGAACTTATTGGCGTCGGTTGGCTTCAAAGAGCAAGGCAGCGCTGATGCAGAACATTCGGCTGCAACACGACCTTGCGTGACCAAGCAGCTGTTTCCGGACTCCCTTTTTTAAAACTTTCAAAACTTCGAGATGTACTGATCTTGTCTTGATGAAAAACGAAATCTTTTAGGATTTAAGAATGTTTGTGTTACAAGCTGTCAATTTATTACTTGAATTCTAAAAGTTAGTTCTAGCGCCAAACGAGGCGTCCGAATGTGGTACTGTATCAGACAATCCAGCTGGCCACGCAAAAATAAATTCTTTGAAAAATGCTCGCTCTTTACGGAGGGCACCTAGGATGTTCTCAAGCGGTGAGTGTTTAAACGAAAGGCCGTTTGTACTGTGTGTAAAAGCTTGACAGTGTCTGTGACCAGAAACTGATGGTTTACGGGAAGCTGAGTGTGCTTTTAACATATCCGCGACTCAACCAGTATTATGTGGGGGGTTTTCCGATGAAGGACTGAGGCAAAACGCCACGGGCAAACGGAGAGGAAGGATTTGAGGCGGTCGTTAAAGAGCCAGAAGTCGACTTCGCTAAGTCTTTCTACCGAAAACTCAGTACTAACGCTCCATACGGCCAGCTTCGCGTAGTAGACTTCGTCCAGTTAATTTGAGTGAGACGTACCCCTGTGTCGAAGCTGCCGATGCGTGACGCCTTGCGCATCATGCGTGTTTTCATCACCTGCCAGCGCTCCTCCAGATTCTCGTCCTGCTTCTGGGCGTGACGCGCCACCAGGGTCGACACCCCGATACACGTCACCAGCACCATCGTCCCAACCTACACACACAACGGCTTTTTTTTAATTTATTTATTTATTTTTTAAAGCGGACAAACACTCAAGTCCTTAATGGCAAAAAAACGTAGGACTTTTAATATCAATTTGACTACTACACACAACGGTTTGGCAATCAACACAACGGCCTTCACGAAGAAAACCGAAGTGTTCCACTTTTGAACAGCCTTTCTGTAACCATTTTTGAACAGCCTTTTTGTAACCATTTTTGAACAGCCTTCTTGTAACCATTTTTGAGCAGCCTTTTTGTAACCATTTTTGAACAGCCTTTCTGTAACCATTTTTTAACAGCCTTTTTGTAACCATTTTTGAACAGCCTTTTTGTAACCATTTTTGAACAGTCTTTTTGTAACCATTTTTGAACAGTCTTTTTGTAAGCATTTTTGAACAGCCTTTTTGTAACCATTTTTGAACAGCCTTTTTGTAACCATTTTTGAACAGTCTTTTTGTAACCATTTTTGAACAGCCTTTTTGTAACCATTTTTGAACACAGCGTGACATAGTACATAATTCTACAGTGGAACCTCCCATAACGACCCCTCCTCAAAACGACCCCCTCCATTTGCCGACCGATTTTCTGGAGCGGAGAAAGCCGTAACAGAAACTGAACATTCAAAAGGAAGTTGCCTCCCCTGTGACGAAATTCCCAAGAAACACCGTTCCTCTTTACGACAAGGTCGTTAGTTGGAAGCTTTACTATACATTGAACTAACAAAAGTAAAACACAATTATGGTAAACACTAATGTTCACTTGAACGTTTGTGTTTACAATGTGTACAACTTTTGCTTGTAGAATTCTGTACTATTTCACACTGTGTTCACAAAGGTTACAAAAAGGGTGTTGAAAAGTTTAGCACTCCAGAGAAGAGTGATAATTGGAACTCATAATATCAGCTTTCTCTTTAGTAGCAGTTCTTTTAGTGTGGAAACAGTGATGACATAGGCCTACCCCTCCGCGGGGTTGCAATCGCAACGAGGCATCGTCTGAATGTAAACTTCTTTGGGCTGGACCTCTTGACTGGATTAGTGAGGATACACTACATTGGGGTGTGCACGTTAAAGATCCCACGATTGACAAAAGGGTCTTTCCTGGCAAAATTGTATAGGCATAGATAAAAATGTCCACCAAAATACCCGTGTGACTTGGAATAATAGGCCGTGAAAAGTAGGATATGCGCCAAAATGGCTGCGATCTGCTGGCCGATGTGAATGCGTGATGTATTGTGTAAAAAAATTCCATCTCACACGGCATAAATAAATCCCTGCGCCTTGAATATGTGCGCGATATAAATTGCATAAAAATTAAAATTAAAAAAATAAATAAATCCCTGCGCTTAGAACTGTACCCACGGAATACGCGCGATATTAGCCTCATATATTGATTGATACATGTTGCGTGCGTACTAAAATGTTACTTTCGGTGACACGAATACCCAGACAGTCCCAGACAAACATAGTAGCTGTCCAAACAGTCTCCGTGAACGTGTAAAACGTCGTCATCCACACATCTCGCTTGCAGCGTTATAAATGGTTTCTGAGCCTAACAAAACTTTTGTCATTAACATCTTAACGGCGTATTTCCGATATTGTTGTTTGTGATTTTTAAGCGGAATTGAATGGAATTTTTGTGTATGACTCCTTTACATATATTTGTTTAACATCTCAACTGCGAGCGTTTTGTATGTAGAGAGGTGTTTAGTTGAGAACAGTGTTATTACTAAGTACATATATTTAAATATAATGCTAATGTTGTAATGTGTTGTTTATGTTACAAGCGCCACCATTGCAATTTCTCCATGTGAGATAATAAAGTGAATTTGATTTGATTTGATTTGAACTGTCCTTGTTTCAAGCAGGCTAGTAAGTCTCAGATGCCCGTGTGTCCTCGTGCGGATGCGCCTGTACAATCGTGGAGTCTACATGTTCAACCAAGCACAAAATACCACTACGACTTCCAGTATCATGATTTGTAATCGTTGATCAGTGCTGTCACTTTCAAAAAAGGGAAGTGACGTTTGTTAAAAGCAAACGAACACAGCAATAATCTGAGACTGGAAGCATAAATCTAGCAGTCAGGGCCGAGGTGCACGAAAAAGTTACCAACCGGGTGGGAGCCAGCCGCAGTGTTAGACTGGTTGATATTGAGATTCGTTGTGATCTCAACCCATCAAACCCCGCGGTATGTTCTCACCCGTTTTGGTGGCTGGCACCCACTTTCGCTTCGTGCACCTAAAGCCCTACTTTTCCAGGGAAACAAAAGTATTGTGTTTGCAGGGGTGGATCACATCATTTTTAAGGGGGGGGGTCCAAATTCCTTTTAGGGACAATTCGACGACGTGACGCGAAGCGTTTAGTTAAGGGCGCGAAGCGTTCGAACCTCCTAGGGGCGACAGGTGGAATGCCTCCCCACCACCCCCCCCCCCCCCCGAAAAAAAAATGTTGATTTAAAACAAGGAAAATGGAACAATCTGGTGCAATCTGAGCCACAAAACTTCCCCTAATACACCTTCCAAAAAGTAAATTTAAGAAGACAAATTTGGAATAAAATAAGAACAATTGACCGATCTGGTGCAACCTGAGCAAGCAAATGACCCAACTACTTTCCAAAATCGTCACTTAGAAGACAAAGGCCGGCTCATAGGGGGTCCGGGGGCATCCCCCCCCCCCCCCCCCCCCCCCCACCGAAACATTTTTGATAACAAGAAGAGCAAACGCTCGATCGAGTCACTTTCGCAGTTCTGAATATTATATGAGGCATCAGATGGACAGGAATAAATTGCTATTCACAACACAATGAGTCACGTTCACATAAAATTTGAGCCCGGTCACTTTTATAGTTTCCGAGAAAAGCCCAACGTTAAGTTGTGTGTTGCCGAACAGAAAAGGCTAGTTATCTCCCTTGTTTTTCTGATAACGTTCGTAAAAGGCTACAGATGTAAATACTTTGATGTAAAGAATAATCCTACAAAGTTTCAATCACATCCGATGAACTTTGTCAAAGATATAAAATGTCTAATTTTTCCTTTGACGCTGACCTGTGACCTTGAAAAAAGTCAAAGGTCAACGAAACCATCGTTAAAGTGTAGAGGTCATTGGAGGTCACGACTAAACAAAATATGAGCCCGATCGCTTTGATAGTTTCCGAGAAAAGTCCAACGTTAAGGTGGTGTCTACGGACGGCCGGCCGGCCGGCCCGACGGCCGGCCGGACGGCCGGCCGGACAGACTAACACTGACCGATTACATAGAGTCACTTTTTCTCAAGTGACTCAAAAATCAAGGAAAATGGAGCAATCTGGTGCAATCTGAGCCATCAGTTGTTCTTTGTTTTCAAAACACATTTTTTTAAAATTATTTTTTTGTTAGGCTTTCCGGAAACCAGGGATCCGCCCCTGGTTTGCAGCGCACTGACCAGAGCCACGAGCCAGGGTTTGGTGAGCGCGGAACGCCACCACAGCTCCAGGTTGGAGGGCGGGTCCTTGACGAAGACCCTGTACCAGCTGGTGTTCCACTGTCTGTCGCCTGCAACGTGGCTCACCACGCACCGCCACACACCCGACATATCCCGGGTGGATGACGTCAGGGTGTCCGCTTCCGCTTCGTCGGTGGCGGGGCTGTCTGTGGGCAGGAGGGAAGTCTCCGTATCGTTGTGGAACCACTGACGCGTGGTGCGTTGCGTCATATTAGTGACGTCACAAGGGGGCTTGCAGCCAAAGTCAGGGTCTGATCCAATTGTGACGTCAACAGAGTGCAGCGCGAGCGCCATGTCCTGACTGTGACAGTCCAGGGTCAGGGGCTCCGTCTGGCGGGGGAGGAGGGTGGGCATGGTGGAGGTGACGGTGAGAGCGAAGAAGGCCACGGTCAGCGCGTGCTTCCCCCCGTAATCCACGCGACACTCGTACACCCCCGTGTCTGAGGCTCGTAGGTCCTGCACACAGTTTATACATTGTATTGTGGTCACTCACACACGTCAGACTGTACGGAATGATTAGTATCAGCACACCAATCCTAGAAGTGCATTTCACGCTCATCAGCTGCGCAGCTGTACACCTTGCTCGAGTGCCTCCATGCAGTATCTCCCATGGGCGCATCCGTGCGTGCGTGCGTGTGCATGTGTATGTTCGTGCGAACTCGCGAGTTTGTACGTGTATGTGTGCGTGAGAGAGTAACAGAGACAGAGAAAGAGAGAGACAGACAGACAGACAGACAGACAGACACACACACAGAGATAGACAGATAGAGAGACAGATAGGGGAGAGACAGAGACAGAGATCGAAAGCCTATCTGTGGCCAAGCATGACCACCACCAGCAACTGACCTGAATGACCAGCAGGTCGTTCCCGCTGAACAGCATACGGCTTGCCTGCACCTTGAGTGGGTCCCCGTTGTGCATCCACTGTGTCTTCATCATGGGCACCTGGTCCTTGAATGCCTTGGCGGCGTCGTTCCGGCACGACAGCTCCACCTTCCCGCTCAGAGCGCGCCGCTCGCTCCACGGGGCGCCCAGCAAGATCACGTTCACAACAGCCTTGCGCAGGTCGAGGGGCAGGGAGGGGTCAAGAGGGACAATGAGATCTGGGGCCATGCGTTTGTGGATCGTGTGTTCGTTGCTTGTGTCGTCTTCAGTAACCGAATGTTGGTAATCTCGGTTGCTTGTGTCTTCTTCCGTGGTGTAGTATACGTCGTCTCCTGTTTTACTGCGTGGGTCCACGTCTGAAGGAAATAGAGTCTTGCGTTTGTAAATGGACTGTTCGTCGCTTGTGTCGTATTCAAGGCCATATTCTGTTTCGTTGTGCGGATCCAAGCCTGAATAAAGATGTTCGTCTTTGGACGTGGAATCGAGGTCGTCTCCTGTGTCCTTGGCCTTGATTTGAGCAGATGTTGAAGAAAGGTTTGCGTAAACTTGAGTCTTGCGTGTGTGGGTCAAGTGTTCCTTTCTTGTGTTGTGTTTGGCTTTGGTTGCGTTCTCAACGTTGGCTCCCGTTTCGTTGTGCAGATCCAGGCGTGAAGGAAGACTTCCGTGTACAGGGCGTCCGGCTGTAGTTGCATGTTGGGGTTGTGACATACTGTCTGTGTGTGCAGGGAGGCGCTTGTCGGAAGACTGGGAGGTTGTTAGGTCCTTACCCACTTCACGGGATACAGCTGCTCCTGCCTGTTTGTTTAGCCTAGAGACTTTGTGTTCATCACCTGCATGTCTGGCCATCAGTCCATCTGACGGTGCCACGGTTGAAAAATCTGCAGCTACTTTGTGTGTAGCTTGTTGTCTGTGGCGTGAGTGTTGGCCTCTCAGCCCCTCAAGCAACCCAAGGGGTACAGCTGAAGCGTCATTTCCCGTCAATAGTTTGCTGGTGTCTGCCAAATAGCTGGTGCGACCGGAGTGTTGGGATGCAGGTTCAGTTTGTGCGTGAAGGAGGGAAACAGACACAGACACCGTGCTCACGTCCGAGGCAGGGTGTTTGTGTTGAGCTTTAGTGTCGCTCCGTGCGTTTTGTTGGTTGGGAAGCTTTCCCACATCTGGATCTGTGTCTAGTTGAGATCTTCGATGTCTACGGTGGTTGTGATGTCGGTCTCTCGTTGCATCCTGGTTGTCCGGGAACTTCTTCGAGTCAGAGGCGGCTCGCTTACCTACAGATCGCCTGTTCCTCTGTCGACCTGCCTTCTTCAACTGCATGTAGTCGACCGGATTTGAACCGGCCTGCCTTTTCTTCTTATTCTGACCTCTGACCTGTTTCTGGGCTACCTGCTTCTTCTTTGGAAATCTTTTTCTAGTCGCTGGCCTTCTGGGCTTGATGATGATGATTCTCCCTGGTGGGTTGGACATGGCTTCCACCATGCCTTCATCGAAGTTAGGGTCGATGGTGCGGCCTCTGCCTTCAGATGGCGCTGCGAGTTTTAGTTTATGTGCCCGCCGGAACTGGCGTCGGTACCCGGGAACTTCCGACGACTCGTATTCGGCTGGCATTTAACGTGGATAAGAAGAAGAAACACAAACCAACACGTGTTAATAGCATTTGTAAACCAACACGAAAACAAGACACTAAAAAAACACCGAGGAAAGAGGCCTCATCACCTGCGGCAAAATTAACTGAATTTTAGACAAAGAGTATGAAGAAGACATAAATGAAACAGATGTTGAAAATAACTCTGAATGAAAAGATACAACCACGAAGTATTCAGTGCACTGACCAAACGTGAAGGTTTTTGAATCCAACTTTACGTGTATTTTTTTTCCGTTTGATTTTTTCGTCTTGGTCAGGCGTACGTTGTGCGAGATCGAAGCTTTCTTCTGTCCAGTCTAACAAGAACACACCATGGGACAGCTTTGTCTGACCCACGAGGATCATGCTTCTATCATACAGTGTCACTATCATTCGTCACCACCCGTCTCCCATCGCCTGAAATCGCACTGGCTAAATAAAACGATCGAGAGAGTGTCAATTTGGCTCTAAAAAAAAGCTAAATTTACATTCCTCCCCACCTCCCCCTCACCCCATCTACGTGCGAAGATCAGCCCCCAGGAGAGACGGACACCGTCCACTTCTCAGCAGTAATGTAGCCAGAGTATGAGTAATCTACAGTCCACCTCATGGACGCTCTTTCCTTTGAACACCTTTTACGTTGTTTACAGTAGCCTACAGTAGCAACCTTCGGGTACTTATTCAGAGATCCTGAACTAGCTGAGTTCTGTAGTATAGAGCTCTCAAAGCAACATTTTCATTTTCCGATTTACAGACAACAAAGAAGCTAAAGAACCTCAAGGCTCAGATCTAAATTAGATCTATGTCATATGTGTCCCCTCCTATGCCCAGGGTAAATTAGAATGCATTCTGTTGAAGACTTGATGCGAAAGGATAAAGGGACACGCAAGTTATTTTTATTTGAAGCCTCAACCCAAAAAAGAAAAAAAAAAAAGAAAAAAAAAAAAAAAATTGTGTCCTGACAAGTTTTCAGTAGGATCGACATTGAGGATTCCCACCGAGTCATCTTCTGCTCAGATGGAATTAAAGGCAAGGTAACTACAGACATCCCCGTATAAGATTTGTTTCCCAAACATGGAGTGATTAGATCTTGATCCGTTTCCCAAAGCCTTGAATGTGCTCAGAGGGGGGAAACCGAAAGGACAAATATTCATAATCCCGGATTTTATCAAAGATGCGCAGTCTCTCTGGTACTCTCGCAACTCGTCTGGTACTTACGTGGATCTGGAACCACGATAAGCAACACTAGAAACACAAACAGGACACAGAGGATCGTCAAGAAAAATGTTCTGAAATGAAAACGCATGATTTTCTCAGCAGTCGGGTTCCATTAGCTGGCTCAGTAGTGCTTTCGTCACACCTACTACGTCATCTTGACATTGACGATACTGATGTCGTCATACCGTTACGAGCATTATTTTCTTGGGCACCAAGGTCATAATGTGGTCAAACTTTGAGAATTGCCGAGACTAGCAGCTTTCAAGCTGAGCGCATGCATGGCGAGTGTCCCTTGCTGACCCTCCCTTTCGAAGTAAAAAAAAACCCCACAATCAACAGACGTCAAAAACGACGTTTTGTGAAGGTTCTGTCAGCTGCGTGTGTCATTTCCCCCCCCAAAAATGCCTTTTGAAAAGGTTGCACACACACACACATATGAGCACGCGAACGCACTACACACACACAAGGTTAGAGAATGGACTTGATCCTATTGATCAGTCATCATCCAACGGAAGTCACCTGAAATGTCACCAATAACATATGCGCATCTCAGATCACCAAGTTTAATCTTGCAAGTTCCAAATTCAGTAGTTCCTGCGAGGAGACAACACCCTTGCCAACGATCAAGTGCCTTGTGTTGCCCTTTAATTATTGATTGAATCGGGGTTTTGGAGACAGCTGTGACAGAAAACATTGATTTTTCTGGACATAACTCAGGTCGTGAGTTGGGGGTTTTACTGCATGTTTAGGACGAATCGCATTTCTGGCAAAAAGACTGAAGTCTGTTACGTGTCACAGGTTAGAACATGAGTACCATATATCTGAGTCAGCACATAAAGCTGACCCGCGTCCCTTTCCAGCCGGATTCTTCTTCTGCGTTCGTGGGCTGAAACTCCCACGTACTCTCGTGTTTTGTTTATTTACGTGTGCGACCGTTTTTACCCTTCCATTGAGACAGCAATACGCCGCTTTCAAGAGGGGGGGTAGGGGGTGGGGGTGGGGGAAGGGCAGATTCCAACCTGTGACTGGAAGATCACAATTAGCTCAGTGCTCCATGGACTGAGCTAGCGTGCCCCATGGACTGAGCTAGCGTGCCCCAGAAGATTGAGGTTGTTCTGATCCCATGCAAAAACAAGAAGGGCAAAGCCCATACGACTCACATGGTTGACCTTTACATGACCTTGATCTTCAGCTAAACCTAGCAATGACATCATACACTAAGAACTGCTTTACACATTTTTCCTACCAAAATACATGTGACCTTGACCCAAGGTCAAGGTCATCCAAGGTCATGCAACACAAAGCTGTTAATTCAAGACATAGGAAGTACAATGGTGCACCATGAGCTATGGTCACTTTTAGTGGTTCACTACCTTATTTTGGTCACATTTCATAAGGGTCAAAGTGACCTTGACCATATGTGACCAAATGTGTCTCATGATGAAAGCATAACATGTGCCCCACATAATTTTTAAGTTTGAAACAGTTATCTTCCATAGTTCAGGGTCAAGGTCACTTCAAAATATGTATACAATCCAACTTTGAAGAGCTCCTGTGACCTTGACCTTGAAGCAAGGTAAACCAAACTGGTATCAAAAGATGGGGCTTACTTTGCCCTATATATCATATATAGGTGAGGTATTCAATCTCAAAAACTTCAGAGAAAATGGGGAAAATGTGAAAAATAGCTGTTTTTTAGACAACATTTATGGCCCCTGCGACCTTGACCTTGAAGCAAGGTCAAGATGCTATGTATGTTTTTTGGGGCCTTGTCATCATACACCATCTTGCCAAATTTGGTACTGATAGACTGAATAGTGTCCAAGAAATATCCAACGTTAAAGTTTTCCGGACGGACGGACGCCGGGACGGACGGACGGACGACTCGGGTGAGTACATAGACTCACTTTTGCTTCGCATGTGAGTCAAAAAGGGGGAACTGTCTGTGCTGGAGTCAGGATAGTTTACACTGTGTTAGTTTGTTTGCTTCAATGCACAGCCCTTCACACCATCTCACATTTAATCACCTCGTGTCCTCTGGGACACATACCGAAAATCACAAGTCTGACTGCATGCTTTCTATGTAGAGGCAGTGATGTGTGTGTGTGCGTGTGTGCGTGTGTATGTGTGTGTGACTTGAGGCGAGGAAGCTTTGAGTTTTAGTTTATGTATTTTTAAACTTATGCTGTCCAGTGTTGTTTTTTAAATTAATGTTGTTGATCACTTTGTATAAATGGTGTAAATGGCTGGATTGAAATGGTTTCTAACCGCAATGTCATCACAAATTCCCAACCCTGGGCAA